>NC_068986.1:93229603-93243184 GCF_001194135.2 Octopus bimaculoides | reverse complement strand
CTAGGGACATGGTGTTCCTGTTCTAAAACCGACTAGCATGTGTACATACACACACACACACACACACACACACATATATATATGTAGACATATGTATATGCATGTGTGTGTGCATATATATATATATATATATATATATTGTGTATGTGTTTGTGTGTATGTACACATGCTAGTCAGTTTAAGAACAAGAACACCATGTCCCTAGGAATGACATCTGGCTGTGAAACACTGTCTCAGAGACCTCATCCAGGACTACATTAGCATGGAAAAGTGGATGTAAAATGAAGACGATGATGAACATGTATGTATATGTGTATGCGTGTTGTGTGTGTAGGAAGAGAGAGGGGGGAGGGAGGGAGAGGCACACACACATACACATGAACAAACACACATATATGATTGCCTATAAAAGATTTAATAGACTATTAGAAAATAACTATTATAAGTGGGGAAATATTTTTTTAAAATATACTAAAAAATGTGATCGATGGTTAGCTATGAAGTCTATAATGTATTTTTACATGCACATACCCAAACACACACACACACACACACACACACACACACACGTAGTAGTAGTAGCAGCAGCAGTGGTGGTGGTGGTGGTGGTAGTGGTGGAGGTAGTAACTATGGATGTAGATTTTCATCTCTGTTGATGATCTTATATTATTCATGGACAAAAACACAAACACATACACATTTAACATTCATTTTTGTAGCAAAGACTCTCTGCTTTCATTAATTCAAATAGTACTTCATTGCTAAGTGTACATGCAAATGTGTGTCTATATGCATGTGTGTGTGTACCACTCACTTCATCACCCTGATTCTGTATCAGAATTTCATTATATTAAGAACAGGTGTGTCTGTGGAATGCTCAATTACTTAAAGGGTAATTCAATGAGCATGACGTTCAGCTGAGTACTAATCCTTTGGATGATCCATTTATTTTTATGTGCATATGTATCTCTTCTATAGTGTATATAGATCTGTGTCTACATTGGCACAATAAAAAGTGGTTCAAGAGAGATTGCAGAGATATTGGAGCAAACAAGAGTAGATGTGTGTTGTGTACATGAGACAAGATGGAAAGGAGCCTCCTTGTGAGTGATATGAACAAAGGTGTGAATTCTTCTGCATGGGTAAACTGCAATGAGGTCAGTGGATGTTTGATGTAGGCATGTTGTTAGTAGAGAAAGGGATGAAATAATTGAAGTAGTCAGAGGGTGCAATGGAATTAAACTTTGGCTAAACATGGAGAAGACAGAGGTAATATTTACCTGCATATGCCTCACAAACAGGGCTGACAGATGAACAAAAGGAACACTTTTATAACGATTTCCAACAAACTGTAAACTAGCTCAATATTGAATGATAAAAATTGCTATTTTCTGGAGGGTTCCTATGTATTATTATTATTATTGATAATCTGTCCTTAACTTTAGGGAAATGGTCGCATATAATTTCTGATGTACTAATTGCAAACTGAGATTTTATATTTTCACTTGCTGGATTTTGAAGAATGGGAAGCACCAATGATCTTTGCAGGCCTTCTGAAACTAGTAAGTTTGATGCTGTTTCGTTTAAAGTATCGCATTGCTGCAGGTCAACACTTGCAGAAAAGACATGAACAAGGGGAACAGGAATTCTAGAGGACCAGTGTTCTGTGGATAAAGGACTGGGAATAAGTAATAAGTGTGAGGCTGAAGGTTGGTAGATGCAATAAGGTAGGTAAGAGGTGGAAAGATAATTGTGATGATAGCTAGTTCTTTACTGCTACAATGTTGTAATTCAACAGCTAGACCAATGTAATTCCTAAGCTATTCACCTTACTATTCAACTCAGCTCTGCACAACATTAAAAACTTTTGGTGGTGTTATGTCACTAATTAATAATAAATTGTTATTTTTGTCATCATGAATTATGCCATCTGGAATGCAAAAAGTTAAATAGAAATTTTACATAGTCACTATGATGAGTCGCTGCTATCTCTAGCAGTCAAGTGTCCACCACTGACAAAACCAAGGATGGTTGAAATCACATGATCTGGAGGTCTCTGCACTGGAGATGGTGGGAATTCATCTCCTTGCTAGCAGAATAAATGAGAGTGCATTTTACACCAAAAGCCAATACAAGAGCTTCTTTCATGGTATCCACTGCAGTATAGTTTGTTCCAACAGAACATCCACCTTTAAGTGGGCATAAATATTACCCCTCAATATTAATGCTGCCTCTGTTGCTTATATACACTATTATTGTTGCTTTAGCTTCAGATCAACCCTGAGCAAGCAGAAATATGTCGAAAGTTATTCCAGTAATGACCGTCCAGTCTTTTAGAAACTTAATATATAATCCACCATGATCTCTCTTTTCATAAGACAGTAGGGCATGGCTTGATATAGGTTGATAAAGATTTAGTGGACAATTAATGGTTCACTCAAGTCCAGAACTGTTAGAGCATCGGTCAAAGTTTATTGGGTATTTCTATAGGCACTTTTATATTCTGAGTTCAAATTCTACTGAAGCCAACTTTGCTTTTCCCCACTTCTGGGGGTAATAAAATAAGGTACCATCAAGCACTAGGGGCAATGTAATCAACTCACCCACTTCCCTGAAAAACTGCTGGACTTTTATCTAAATTAGAAAGTATTATTATTATTGTTATGCGGGGGTACATGGCTTAGTGGTTAGAGTGTTTGACTCATGATAATAAGATTATGGTTTTGATTCTTGAACCGGGCAATGTGTCATGTTCTTGATTAAAAAACACATCTTTTCATGTTGCCCCAATCCTCTTGGCTGGTAAAAATGAGTATTTCTGTAACAGATTGGTGTCCTGTCTAGGGGAAAATATATACCCCAGAGAAACCAGGAAACCAGCACTATGCTCACAATAGAGGAATGTGGATTAACAATTATTATTGTTGTTTTCACAGAGGCCAGCTTAAAATATATTTCATTCCAGAAATACTTGTTGCCAACAAAGGGCTTCAAAAGAAAAAGCAATGAAATGATGACAAATGGTAAATGCACAGTTGTACATTATTTACATTGGACGGCTATGTGTCCTTATCTTGTCTGTTGTTACCACAACGTTTTGACTGATTTACTCTCCAGCCTTCAGCAGGTGTCCTGGTAGAATTTTTCCCTAAAATTCACTCTATAATTTAAATTTAGGCCCTAAAATTCAGTCTATAATTGCCCACGGATATATAGTGTAATGGTTAAGAGCGCAGGCTACTAACACCAAGATTGCAAGTTCAATTCCAGGCAATGCCTTGAATAAATAATAACAATGCTAATAACATCAGCATAAAAATACCTTAGGAAATTCTATGAGAACACCTGATGAAGGCTAGAGAGTAAATCAGCCGAAACGTTGTGGTAACAACAAACAAGATGAGGACACATATCCGTCCATTGTAAATAATGTACAGAATTCCTCATCTCTAAAATATAGAACTGCAGTTGTAAACAGGCAAAAGAATGGAATCTGGAAGTGACTAACAATGACCAATGACAAGAAGTTAAAAAATGACTAATGTCCATAAGTTGAACATGAAAAAACAAAAGAATAAATGATGAAAAAAAAAAGAGAGAAAAAATGTTGAGGCCTATAATTGGAAATGTATCAGTAACTGGGTTGCAATTGTGTGACCAGATTGTAGTTGATATCTCAAGAAATGAAAAGTAAATTCAACAGCTTTCCTGCTTTTATAAGACTTGTGTGGTAAGTAGCTTGCTTACCAACCACATGGTTCTGGGTTCAGTCCCACTGCGTGGCACCTTGGGCAAGTGTCTTCTGCTATAGCCTCGGGCTGACCAAAGCCTTGTGAGTGGATTTGGTAGACGGAAACTGAAAGACGCCCGTTGTATATATGTATATGTATACATATATGTGTGGGTGTGTGTTTGTGTTTGTCCCCTCCAACATCACTTAACAACCGATGCTGGTGTGTTCACATCCCCGTAACTTAGCGGTTCAGCAAAAGAGACCGAATAAGTACTAGGCTTACAAAGAATAAGTCCTAGGGTCGATTTGCTTGACTAAAGGTGGTGCTCCAGCATGGCCACAGTCAAATGATTGAAACAGGTAAAAGACTAAAATGACTATTTCATGACATAATTGATATAGATGTATACAAATATATTGGAAGTGCGTGGTCTGGTGGTTAGGGTATTGCACTCATGATTGATAGATTATGGGTTCAACTCCTGGAATGGGTGGCACATTGTGTTCTTGAGCAAAATACTTCATTTCATGTTGCTCTGCAGATGGAAGAGTGGCAAAACCATTGGCACATCAGCAGAAATGCTTTACAGTATATCTTCCAACTTTCTACATTCTGAGTTCAAATCCCACCTGATTTGAAAAGACAATGGGAAGCCACTCCAGTATTTATCCCAAGTCTAGCCATGGTATCTGAAGCTTTAGTAATCAACTTAACAAAGGAGGGTACAGGCCCTCCCAGGCTGTATAGAGAAGTTTCACATGCACAGGACTTGCCCAAGGGCAGATGACCACTAAACTAGACACACACGCACACACACATATGACTAGTGAGAATGACTAGGTAGCATGTAGCATGCTTTCAGTAACTATTTTAAGTAGGTAGACTCAGGCACCTGCTCAACCCTTGATCCCTTGACCCAGTGAAACACCCAGGATGTGGCAGCTGGAAGAAAGGAAGAAACTCTCTGGTACACATTTTCCAGCAGACTGGAAGGAGTAAATTAAAATAGAGTTCCTTATACAAGGACTTAATGTGTCACCTAGTCCTGGAATTGAACCCATGACCTTATGATTCTGAGCCCAACACACTAACCACTAGGCCACAATCCCCTACTTTTGGAGTATGGGTGTATACAGATGTATATTTATACAAACACACATGAATACATATACACACACACTCATGAATATGCAAAGATACACACACACGGCAAACAACTAGATATAAAACACAAAAATGTTGATTAAAATAGGTTCAATCAATAAACAGGATGTTACATGTGTACCATTGCAGAGCAGCTCATTAGCTTACTAACGAGCAACTGTTGTTTGTTACGCAAGGTGTGTATATTGCAGTGATAGCTGTCTGCACAGAACTTTGCTGAGTACCATGTAGTGCAACTTTGGTGATTTCAGAAAGGAGAAGGGAGTTATTCAAGAGTGGATGTGGGGAAAACACAAAGAGATGGGGAGTGAGATGGCATGAAGGAATCAGAGAGAGAGAACGAGAAACAGAGAGAGTCAGAGAGAGAATGAGGAGACAGAAATAGACAAAGACCTGGAGAGAAAGGGAAGACAGAGAGAAAGAGATAGAGAGTGAGAAAATGTGATGTGATTTGAGTGCAAATAAATATCCTAATAAACCAACCCACTGATGTGCTCTGCCTAGCTCTTGCCTCTTGGATCAGTGTTTCCTATTTGATGCTGCCTTGTGTTGATTAGGCTCCATTTAACTCACACCCTATCAACTCTTGTATACCCCAAGGTTCAGTTTTGTCCCTTACACTTTTCATGTTGTACACTGATGATTTACTTGCTGTCATGCCCGACAGCATTCACTCCTAGACAGAAGATATCACCCATCATTCCTCTCTAAAATTCCACAACCCTGTGTCATCCCCATACAGCCCAGGCACTTCAAAAAACCCCCTCACTGACGACAAGAACAGAGTTCTGGAAAACATCCTTCTATGGGGTCATGCCAATTTTGTCTCTTTCAACAGCACTAAGACACACTCACTACACATGTCAAGAGAACATTACTGATGCTCTCGTCTCCCTTGACAAGAGCAGCATGTAACTGGAATCTTCAGGATCATCTCACAAATGCTAAGCTTCACTGTCAATGTGGATTTCTTCTGGTAAAGGCAGACCTTCAACATAACGAAAACTACATTACAAAGATTGGTCTTTCTTTTTAGAGTATGAAAATATTTCAGTGCTCAATAACTACTACCTCTTTACTCAACTCAAGTGAAAGCCACAATGATGTACTACTCCCGAATCTAGGTGGCATTCTGTAATTTAGACATTTTAGATTGCATGGTTGGTATGAATTCACTCACAGATACATTCCAACATCTGGTCCATAATTGTTCTATTTACTTGCTTTTTTTCCTACCCTTTCTATCATTATTACTGCGACTGCTATTCATCAAAGTTGGCTCATTTCATAGCACCACCACCATTCAAGTATGCCTGAATCACTCATCTCCCTCTTCTGCTCATCATTTGTATTGTGTAAAAACCTATGACCCAACACTAACCCCTCCAGCCAATTCTTCTCCCCAGAATGACAACTCATTGAAATGCTCTCTTTCCCCCACTCCCCTGCCCTGTAGATGTTTCTCTCAAAGATGTCAATTTGAACAAGAACATTAACAGCATCAATACTGTTGATACTGGAAGATCTGCAAGGGCCATAAATATAACTCCATCCGCTAGAGTAAACCAAAGAAAAACAATCTGTAGTAATATTGCCACTATTACTTTGAATACTTTTCTGCATGCAGCAGATTTTCAAAAAAGGAGCAAAAAATTAATGATTGCAGTAATTTATCACCAGCAACCACCACTAGTAACCATGCCATCAGCTTCAGCTCACTGACCACACTTGTGACCAAAGATGCTCCAATCATGACCATGCCACATATATTTTTATGGAATGAGGCACTGACTAATTGTTTGATTCCAAATAAAGTGATATTACATTTAATTATGTTATTTTATGGTTTAGTGAGGTAGTGGTCATGGTAGGACCAGTGCCCATAAGCTTCACAAGACCTCCAAGACTAGTGAAATTGGTTGATATTCAGGTTACATCTGTAAGTTAATCTTGGCATGACAAAATATGGTCAGGAAGTTGATATTCTGGGATGGAAGGAAGGAAGGACTGTTATGAATAATATAACATCTTTCAATTCTTTCCATTCACTTTAATATATTTTTTTTTTGAGAGGAGATTTACATGTGGCTTAGTAAGGGCTGGTCAAAGTGAGCAATATTGCTTCTCTAAGGAGAGAGAGAGTGACTCAACTCAGTAGTTAGAAGTCAAGTGGAGGTTAAAAATTGGAAACAAATCAATGTTATTGATTTGGCCACTCCACAGTTTAAAAATCATAGAAAATTTATTCTGCATTGGTCAGTGCTGTATTATCTTGCTAACGTGAAAGGAGAGTAAATAAATAAACTTATATTGGGCCAGACAACAGCATTGTATTACATGACTAATATAAAAGGACAGTAAAATATCTCCAGAAGACTGCAGTCTTATCTGACCATTGTGAAAAGCTACTAGTCAGAGGGTAGTATAAGCCCTGACAGAGCCATTAGTACCTTGCGGCTAGAGAATTTGCCATGGTTTTAAATGAACCAGATAAATAGTCAAGACAGTAAACCATCATGTATCATCAATGGCAATATTAGTGAAATGGAACAAGGTAAAACAAAGATGATGGGTGGGGTGTTCAATATTCAGTGTAGACATTTCACTGTCTCTCTGGCTAGGACACTTTATTCTATCTATGTTGTTTCTGCTGTATTGTACTGTATGTATCAAAGTAAAGCTGTAGTTGCATGCAATCCTTTATATTCAGAAGCTTTATTCAACTGAATAGCCAAGCTCAAACATCAAGCTGGAAACCAACTTAGATAATCTTAATCAGCTTGTGTATAAAATACATGCAATACTACAGATATTAGCATAATAACATTACATACAGAAGCAAAATTGATTTAATTCCTATTGCTAATTGAGAACAACATCTCACCATTTGTTCCTGATTCAGTTGTCAAATCACAATCTTTATTAACAGTTTGAAATATCATTCAAAACTTGGGGGACCGAGCCTGTAGTTCACTATCAATATTTGTACCATTGTTTATCCTGCCCTGTATGAACTTGTATGTATATGCTGTTCACACTTCAGTCTCATATTATTAATCTCAGCCTGGGATATAAATCTGATTCATGGTTTATTATTTCTTGGGCACTGGTACAAAACTAGAGCAGCAATGTCACAATAAATTGTTACTGGTCATCATATTTGTTTGCCCATCAAAGCAGATGGAGTAAAAAGGTTTCCGCACTATAAGGGATTGTCTGATAAGTCCAAAACATTTACTTTAAACATGCATTAATAGAACCTATAGACGATAAATCTGCATTGAAACCTATTTTAACACTTGCAACCTTTCTTCAGCAACTCCATTTAACTGCTTGATACAGAGGCATTTACATGAGTTTATATCCAATCTTATCAAGCCGTATACACAACTCGTTATCATTATTCTATATCACAAGCATTGTCAAGCATTAATGTTTCTGGATCACCATTTCTGGCAAACAACATTCTTAATACCTGCTCTTATCTGCTTTTGCATCTTTATTCTTAACTTTATTGCTTCTGACCACCAACAGTATGCATCAATAAGTGTTATGACAAAAGTATGATCCATATCCACACATGCTTTAATTTCTTTATTATGCTGTGTCTATACTGTGTGAGGTAATTCCAGTTTTGTTGGACATCCAACATACCATTCCACATATTTGTAGAACCCTGGCCAATACATTTCCAATTTCAACTAGTCCCTTAATGATGTTGGGCCACAATGAACATTGTCAAGCATATCTTTTAATGTTCTTGAACAAGTTATTGAAACAATTTTTTGTTATGCAGAAAACAACCTTCACTTGTTAACTTATTTGTCAATGACTTAAATGGCCTTTCCACAACAGAACACATGCTCCAGCTATTATTTAAAACTCATTGTAATACACTTGATAAAATATTATCATAGGCAGTTTCTAATTTTACATTTTTACATATCATAAATAGAGGGAAGGAAAAAAAAACCCACCACCACCACATTCATCCAAACATCATACATTTCAGTTGGGGGCATTGCATTAATCAATACATGGCATTTAGAGTTGGATAAAAATCTGAAACTCTGTCATTTACATCTACTTCACAGTCTCCCCGTATCTGAATAACCCCATCGATTTATTACTAAAAGGGAGGTCCATTTAATACCACTGGGAGGAACTTCTCTAAAAGATCTTCGTTAATTAGTTCCCACAGTTTTACTATGACTAATGGTTTAATGTGTATTGGGAATGGGTTTGCTTCAAAATAATATGGATTGTCATTTCCTCTGAGAAGAACGTCAACCTTAAAAATCCTCTAAATCTTTCAAATTGTCCTTGTGCTTCATCATGAATTAATGTTGAACTATCAACATTTATCACATCCATACTAAGTAAACCATAATTTTAATTTTTTTATCTCATTCTACATCAAAGGCATTTTACAGTTTCTATGTTTTTATCAATTTCCATTAATGATTCAAACTGGCCCAAAATTTCAATGAGTGATCCATAAAAGTGCTTTAGTTTGAGATTACACTTTCTTAATCTTTGTTTATTCAAATTAATCCAGAAGTTCTAAAGTATCACAGTTGCCTGACTGCCATTTTCTTAATAAAATGCTGAGTTTTATATTGATCATTTATAGTTGTTTTGAACCAGTTTCATAAATACTTCCAGAATCTTCATTTCCCAATTTCTGTAATTTATTCAACTATTTTTTTTTGTAAATATTGGTGCAGATGAGGCCGAGTGGTAACAAGCTTGCTTTCCAACCACATGGTTCTAGGTTCAGTCTCACTGCAAGGCACTTTGGGCAAATGTCTTCTTCTATAGCCTCAGTCTGACCAAAGCCGTGTGAGTGGATTTGGTAAACAAAAACTGAAAGAAGCCTGTTGTGTGTGTGTGTGTGTGTGTGCATGCACATGCACATGTGTGTATTTGTACCCCACCACTGCTTGAAAACCAGTGTTGGTGTGTTTACATCCCCATACCTTAGCAATTCAGCAAAAGAGAACAATAGAATAAATAGCAGGCTTAAAAACATAATAAGTACTGGGGTCAATTTGACTAAAATTCCTTCAAGGTGGTGCCCCAGCATGACCACAGTCTAATGACTGAAACAAATAAGAGATACAAGTACAGTTAGAAACTGACCCTTTTTTACTTTACATTTAAAACCCGTTTACCAAATGTAGGACATCTCCAGGGTTTATATATAAAAAAACTGACATTTACAGCCAAGTTTATACTTGTTTCTATCAATGTTACACAGTGGTATCATCAAGATGACCCTCACACTGATTTCCCCATCCCACCCCACCCAATCAGAAATTTAGAAATCAATTCAAGCCTGGGAATAAATTCAATACATGTATTAAGCTTTGGATTATCTGATTGAAGATATTCTGATAATCAGATGATTACATACCAACTATAAAAGTCTCATCTGAATATCATCATCCTCTGAATATCATCATCCTCTGAATTCTGTTCATTGGTTACAGTTATTTTTGTATTATTTATTCATTTATTTTAATTCACAAAAACAAACTGACTATTTAATATCGAAAATAACTTTGAACTAATTCAGTCAGATTTTAATGTTATGATAAGAATCCTTTTAGCAATTATTGATTTCTTTTGGAAATGAACTCATGACATAATCTCAAACCCACTATTAGTATAAATCCATTTCTTCAAGTTCCAGCGGGTGGCTTTTCATATGATCATTATATTTGATTTTGATAAAAAAAAAAAACACAAATCATTCTTTTTTTTCCAGTAGAGTCCAGAAGTTCCTTCATTTCATAGCAGTTACAGTCAAGTTAGTGTCATCTGGTCATCAGGTAAAACTTCATTGTTGCTAACTTACAAAACCTATGTTGTGCTGTACATGTGGTCCTTTACGCTCAAAAGTATGATTCAACTGGATATCCAGGCTCCAAGATTGATCTGGTAGCCTAGCCACCTTAAACAGCCTTAATCAGCTTGTGAAATGCATGCTGACAATATTAGCATAACAAGTACATCACAGCCTATGCATGAATTTGGACAGCAGATCTTCAGGGTAAGTTAACAAATAATAGACTAGTATCCTATCCCAAGAGATGTGTCTCTTCAATCAGAAAAAATGCTACAAAATTTAAAATTTAATCAACTCTCTAATGGACCCCTTGATGTTTGGGAGTGGATTAATTTTGCAATGTCACTTCACTGTAGCCACCTTTTATGTTAAACTATATATCATCATCATCATTTAGCATCTGCTGTCCATGCCGGCATGGGTTGGACGGTTTGACTGGGCTGGCTTGCTGGAAGGCTGCACCACACTTCAGTCTGATTTGGCATGGCTTTCTATGGCTGGGTGCCCTTCCTAATGCCAACCACTCCAAGAATGTAATGGGTGCTTTTATGTGCCATTTGCTTGACACCGGGTTGTGTTTACGTGCCACTGGCATGGGTGCCAATTTGCATGACACAGGTATCTTCCATGACTGTGATTTTGCTTGGCTTGATCGGTCTTCTTCTCAAGCATGACAATGCCAAAGGTCTTGGTCATTATCTCTTTCAGGTCCAATGCTCAAAAGGAACTCAGCCACCTTGCCTCTGTGAGGCCCAATGCTTGAGAAGAACTCAGTCACTTTGCCTCCGTGAGGCTCAATGTTCAAAAGATGTTCTTTATGTGCCACTAGCATGGGTGCACTTGGCTTGACGGGTCCTCTCAAGCACAGCACATTGCTAAAGGTCTCAGTCACCAGTTATTGCCTCTGTGAGGCTCAAAGTTCAAAGGTCATGCTTCACTACTTCATCCCATGTCTTCTGGGTCTACCTCTACAACAGGTTCCCTCCACAGTTAGATCAGCACTTCATTACACAGCTGTCCTCATCCTTATGCATCATGTGATCATACCAGCACAGTCATCTCTTGCACACCACATCTGATACCTCTTATGCCTAATTTTTCTCTCAAGATGCTTACACTGTTGAACATGCACACTAACATTGCACATCCAGCAACACATACTGGCTTCATTTCTTTCAAGCCTACACATATTTTCAGCTGTCATAGCCCATGTTTCATTGCCATGCAGTATAGCTGTTTGCACACAGGCATAAAAAAATCTGCATTTCACTCTGAGAGAGAGGTCCTTTGTTACCAGCAGGGGTAGGAGCTCTCTGAACTTTGCCCAGCCTAGAATTGATCTGGTACCGAACAAGGATTCTTGATTATTATTATTTTTTTTTTTACATAATTACCTGCTCTCTCAAAATTAGAAAGAATTATTATTATTATTATTATTATTATTATTATTATTATTCAGTAGTTTTATTTTTATAACGTGCTTTCACTTCACTACCGAGCGCAGCTCTGTGCGCCTTGGGTATGTGCTGTGGTTTGCTGTGGTGCTCTTATGTTTACTGTATTGAAAGTGTTTTGCGTAGGATGTGTGCAGTACCCAGTAGTGCAATTTTCTGTATGTTATATATATTTGTAAGTCCTGCTATTTTTGTTATGTATTTGTCTAGAGGACTGATAAACTCAGCAGAAATGTAATATATAGAAAGATGAGTTCTTAACTTTTGTATACGATTGCCAAATTCCATCACTAAGGTAAACATAGCTGAATTAGACTGACATTTATTTTATTTTGAACCAGACCAGCTGAAGACACACGAGATGTCGAAATATTGTCATTGTTCAAAGGACCAATAAATAAGTTACTTTCGAGTTGCGCTTTCTGTTATTGAGATGGCCGTAGTGATGGATTACGTCAGCTATGTTTACCTTAGTGATGGAATTTGGCAATCGTATACAAAAGTTAAGAACTCATCTTTCTATATATTATTATTATTATTATTATTATTATTATTATTATTATTATTATTACTGAGTGAGAGTACAGTGCATGCCATCAAAGTGATGCTGGGATAAAATGTACATAGCTCAGTATACCTATTATGACTACCCGTCTGATAAGGGTACACCAGGTACATGCATCAGAACCAAATGTGCACGACATGGTGTTCTCATATCAAGATAAACAGAGCATGACCTTGCAGGTGGGGCCCAGTTAGAATTTTCTTCAGGTTGAGTAGCCCATCCCACTGAAAACGTGGGCTGTTTAAGGATGAAAATGAAGCACACTCTTTGAGGTGAATTATTCAAACCCCAAAGACATGGCTATGATGCTCCCCCACTACTTCTGCTCGTGTTCAGAGACGCATATATCGTCAGCCACTAAAGGACATGCTCAGCTGGTTAAGGTCAAACAAATGACAAGCAAATCTGTGGTATTAAGCAGAATATTTGTTGTAGGCCATCTTTTATACCAAGACAAATCATGTACGTGATAACACTTCCAATCAGTTAAGATCAGAAGCTATGAGAGCTATTGCCCTGTATTGCATCAGGGCATATCATTACTACGACTACTACTACTACTACTAACACTTCCAACAGGAAAGTCTTTGTGCCACCATTCTTGACAACACCATCTGATAGATTAAGACATCCAGCAACAATTCAAATAACTGACAGCTATGCCTTGCAGAATCACCGAGAAGTTTGCTTTAGTTTTGTTTTTCTGACAGAATATGAAGACGTGAAGAAAACAATGCAAGTGTGTGTGTGGGGGGGGGGTAATCATTTCAAACAAGAGAGAGAGAAAGAGGAAAGAGAGAGAGAGAGACAGAC
>NC_068986.1:93222830-93229593 GCF_001194135.2 Octopus bimaculoides | reverse complement strand
ATTTCAAACAAGAGAGAGAGAAAGAGGAAAGAGAGAGAGAGAGACAGACAGACATAGAGAAAAATAAAGACAAACAGATAGGTGGATATAGAGTTGTGTGAGTGTGACAGTGAGCACATACACATGTACAGGCATGTGCGAGGAACAAAAGAAACAATTTCAGAATGAATTTCTTTTTCAGTTTTTAAAACAAACTGCCAGTGAAAAAAATTAAAAGTACAACTATTTTCTTTAAAGGACATTTCTCCAATAATACTAGTAAAAATAACAGCAATCTAGATAGGAGCTGCTGAAGACAGAAAGGTAAAAAGCATATCAAAATATGAGCAGCTCTATTAAAAAAAAAGAACATAACAAACACTTCAAGCTGAAAGGCTCCAGGTCCAGATTGAATTAACATTCTGGATAAAAACTTTCACAATTAAATTGCACAAAGTGTATTTGTACTTGCATGCTGCCTAACAGAAGTATGTCATCATATCAGAAGAAAAGACCGACTGTCCTTCAGAAAAGTAAGATAAGGGACACCGAAGTAAACAACTATGGCCCTAGGTTATTCTCAATCCAGCAGACAGACCATCAATCATTGCTATTCAAGCTATGACCAGTGTGCCAATGCTGGAAACCACGACAGAGGGCAATATCCACTGAACTGCCCTTTCTGTTTAGGCATAGCAAAAAGTGAAAAAATTTTGTTTTAATTAGAGTAAGTTTGGACAACCACATAGAAATACTGTAGAGAGGCAAAAATGGAAAAAAATATGTATGATGATTCTTTTATTCTTTTACTTGTTTCAGTCATTTGACTGCGGCCATGCTGGAGCACTGCCTTTAGTCGATCAAATCGACCCCAGGACTTATTCTTTAGAAGCCTAGTACTTATTCTATCAATCTCTTTTGCCGAACCGCTAAGTTATGGGGACATAAACACACCAGCATTGGTTGTCAAGCGATGTTGGGGGGACAAACACACACATACAAACATATACACATACATACATATATGTATACACACATATATACGACGGGCTTCTTTCAGTTTCTGTCTACCAAATCCACTCACAAGGCTTTGGTCGGCCCGAGGCTATAGTAGAAGACACTTGCCCAAGATGCCACGCAGTGGGACTGAACCCGGGTCCATGTGGTTGGTAAGCTAGCTACTTACCACACAGTCACTCCTATGCCTATATGATGATGATGAAATATTAAAATTGATTGGGGTTTTGATGGAGGTTTTGAGGTTTTCCTCCATTCATCCAAGTATCATCTTTGCCCATTTATTCATGTTAGGGTCGAGCAGGCAGAATCTTTAGACATGTCCTTCCTGAAGGTTTTATCAGAAGTAACTATCACCAAATGATGCTGATAGACCTTCAGGCTGGACCTACCAACCATCTAACTCATGATCTACCTCTAGATAAAACTGCCACAGTGTCAAGAATCCTTGGATAAAACTGTGGTAGAAAGAGGAGTTTTCCAAGGATATTTCCCACCTTTTGTCACTGTGCTCATTAACCTGTTTTATTACGAAACAGGAAACCAAAGTAACATCTATCTGAGAGGAATAATGAAGAAATCAACAAAATACTTTCATGGATGACCTCAAACTTCACACTCAGTCAGAAGTGGCTGGATTCTTTGATACAGTCTATGAGAATAAAATATCCAGCAGAAATACTGGTTTCAAATTTTGGCACAAGGCCAGCGAGTTCGGGGGAGGGGGCTAGTCAATTACATCAACTCGAGGGCTCAGCTAGTACTTATTTTATCAACCCTGAAAGGATGAAAGGCAAAATCAACCTCGGCGGCGCATGAACTCAGAATGTAAAGATGGACAAAATGCTGCTAAGCGATTTTGCCAGCCACAATGATTCTATTGTGATGTAATTTGATATGCGAAAGGATGTCACACTTTTAACACGGAGAGAGAAAAGGAAGAGGGAAGTTTGAAGAAGAAAGTAGGAGAAGAGTCAGGGAAATCTTAGAAAGAAAATTAAACAGAATGAATTATGATTAAAGGGTTCAACACACTGGCAATGCTAATAGCGAGATATTCAGCAGTTTTTATTCAAGATTAGATAGGAAATAGACATGAGGAAATGTATGGGGAAACCAGAAAAATTTTAACAACTTACAATACAGTAGTTTTGGGAGACTGTACACAGCAATAAAAGGGGAAGGTATAGGGGGGTGAATGGTGCAACAGATATAGTACATGTAGTAGTTCTAGCAGGAGGGAGATATGTTAGGGAAAAGGAATAGAATCTTCTATGTCAAGAAGATTAATGGTAAATATAGAGAAGTATAGACAACAAAAATATAGTTGTAAATAACAGAAAAGTTATAAAACAAAAGAAGAAGAGAGATAAAATAGGAGAAACTGGATAGAAAGAGTGTTATATGATCAGTTTGTTTAGCAATGAGAAGATATATCCAGAAGTAGAATAGACTCAATGACGATAAAGTACTAAAGAGAAAGGAGAATAAAATCAGGATTTTATAAGAACAAGTAATGAAGGTGCCTCTATCTGCTAGAAATAACAGCTGTGTATCCTTCAAATCATTCCACTGTGTTACAATAAGAATATTGGATAATGTAGTTATAAATCATAGCTGGAAAGAAGACAGGATGGTGATGGTTGGAACAACTTTGGTTATAAACATACTTGATCAAAACTGTCTTGAAGTTAAACAAGGACAACAAACCTTGTATAAACAAACAATAGACTGAGACGAATGATATCAATGATATCGTATGTGTTGTATGCATAGGTAAGTCAACAAAATTGTCAACCATTTTAGTGTGCGTAATGCAATAAGATAGCAGAAAGAAAATAAGAAGAGAGAAAAAAAATGTTTAAAAGATGTTACAAAATAGAGAAGAAAACAGTAATAAAAGTTGTATGGAGTAAAACATACTGAAAGATAAATTAGAAATTTGGTTTGAAGGGAGATTAAAAGATGGCACCAACAGAAGCCAAAAATCTGTTGTTGAAAATAATTATTGCAAGATCATGTGGATTTCTGCAAGCAAAGTGATCCTGTAGCAGAAACACAGAGACCAGATATGACTGCGACAAGGAAGAGAAGGAAAGTATGAAGGACGATAGATTTTTACTGCATGGAAGAAATGATGGAGAAGGTAGAGAGAACCACATTGGACTGAATGCTAAGTGACATTTCTTTCAGGTCTTTGGAATCAGAATTGAATCAGGAGGTTGATTACATTTGGGGTAAATGGAGCACGAAAGCAAGGTAGACCGAGGAAAAGGTGGAGGGGACAGGTGTAGGAGGAGGAGATTGGGAGGGTTGGTTTGAAAAGGGAGGACGTCCCAAACAGGGCAAGATGGCGAGATGGTGTTAGGGCGGTTGCTATGGCGTTGAGGTAGATCTGACCACCCCTGTTAACGGGGACAAAACCTGGGTTTAAAACACTGGATGATGATAATGATGATGATGAATTGAACCTTCAATAACTGAGTTGCTGAAAACTGACATCCTATATTCTGTGAAAATCTTTCTTAGTCTTTGAGATTTGAAGGAACTTGTCACTAAATCTCAAGATATGATTCTAATTTCTTTATTGCCCAGAAGGGGCTAAACATAGAGGGGACAAACAAGGACAGACAAAGGGATTAAGTCGATTACATCGACCCCAGTGCGTAACTGGTACTTAATTTATCGACCCCGAAAGGATGAAAGGCAAAGTCGACCTTGGTGGAATTTGAACTCAGAACGTAACTGCAGAAGAAATACCGCTAAGTATTTCGCCCGGCGCGCTAACGTTTCTGCCAGCTCGCCGCCTTATCTCAAGATATGATTCTTTTAATATAATTATCAAGAAGCTATGATGTAATAATGATAATAATGATCTTTTCTACTATAAGCATGAGGGTTAAAATCTTGGCAAAGGGGTCAAGTGAATAACATCGACCCCAGTGGTCAACAAGTAATTAATTCATTGACCTTGAAAGGATGAAAAGTAAAGTCAACCTTGATGAAATCTGAACTCAGAATGTAAATCTAGTAGAAATGCCTTAAGCATTTTGTCCGGCATGCTAACCATTCTGCCAGCTCACTGCCTCAACAACAACCACCATCACAATGACGATGATGATGATGATTTCAAATTTTGGCACAGTATTTTTGAAGGGAGGGGTAAATTGATTACATCAACCCCAGTACATGGCTGATACTTTATTTTATCGACCCTGAAAGATTGAACAGTAAAGTCTACCTTCGCGGCATTTGAACACAGAGAACAGGAACAAATACCACAAAACATTCTCGCCAATGCTCTAACAGCTCTGCCAATTTCCATTTTGTTTTTTCCCCCATAAGAAAATGTTACACTCTATATTGGAGAATTAACTATGATCCAATATTATACAATTATATAATCATTTATGTTTTAGGTGTGTATATCTTGTGTGTGTGTGTTTGTGTGCATATTGAAAACAGTGTGATAAAATGCACAGGTTTATCGTTTGCCTTAAAGCTAATGTTAGCTCAGTTATTTTCACTTGTAATTATCGAATTTTCTTAAAAGAACTCAGTGCCACCCCAGAACAATATTTCCTGTTTAAAGAAAACTATATGCAGACTATTACAAACTCATAATTAAACTGACTACACCTTTTTTTCCTGATAATTAGTGAAACTGTGCAGATCTCATACATAATCAAAAATAATTATATTTTAGGTATATTATTATCATCATCATCATCATCATCGTTTAACGTCCGCTTTCCATGCTAGCATGGGTTGGACGATTTGACTGAGGACTGGTGAACCAGATGGCTACACCAGGCTCCAGTCTGATTTGGCAGAGTTTCTACAGCTGGATGCCCTTCCTAACACCAACCACTCCAAGAGTGTAGTGGGTGCTTTTACATGCCACCGGCACGAAGGCCAGTCAGGCGGTACTGGCAACGGCTACGCTCAAAATGGTGTATTTTATGTGCCACCTGCACAGGAGCCAGTCCAGCGGCACTGGCAACAATATCGCTCGAATGTCTTTACATGTGCCATCATGACAGAATCAGTAGAAAGCAGGAAAAAATGTTTCTTACAGGTTTACTTACTACTCTTTAGATGCTGAGTTCAAATCCCACAGGAGTTGACTTCACTTTCCATCATTCCAAGTTTGACAGAATAAATTACCAGTCAAATAATGGGATTGATTAAATTGACATTTCCTTTCTCCAAATATGTGGTCTTATGTATTGTCAATGTTAAGGGCAGCAGGCGGGCAGAATCATAAAATACTTAGCAGCATCTCTTCTAGCTTTATATTCTGATTTCAAATTCTGTCAAGGTCAACATTACCTTTCATTCTTTTGGGGGTTGATAAAATAAGTATCAGTCAAGCACTGGGGCCAATGAAACTGACTTATCAACTCCTCTTCAAAATTGCTAGGCTTGTGCCAAAATTAGAAAGAATTAAAGGCAGTGATCTGGTAGAACTGTTAGCACGCCAGACAAAAAGGCCTGGTAGCATTTTGTCTGTCTTTACATTCTGAGATCAAATTCTGTTGAGGTGGACTTTGCCATTCATCTTTTCAGGCTTGACAAAATTCGTGCCAGAAGAGCAATGGGGTCAAGTTAAATGACTAGCACCCCTACCCCCAAATTTCAGGTCTTGTGCCTATTGTAGAAAGGCCTGAAATTTTGGGGGAATAGTTATGTCGATTACATTGACCTCAGTACCCAACTGGTACTTGTTTTATTGACCTCCAAAAGGATGAAAGGCAAAGTCGACCTTAGCAGAATTTGAACTCAGAACATGTAGATGGATGAAACACTGCTAAGTATTTTGTCTGGTGTGCTAATGATTCTGCCAGTTTGCCACCTTAATAATGAATATATTAAACATATAAGAAAGAAATCTCAATTGCAGAAGAAATTAGGAATTGGTCAGCTAAAGACTACTACCCATGCTGGAAAAATGAATGCTAAAACAATGAAGGTGATGATGATGATGAGGATGATGATAAAGAAAACAGGGAGCCTGTATGCAATCACTTGATCTACTACAAATATTTAGCCAGCTTCCCTTAAATTACTGCGTGCTATTTTAACAAGGAAAGGATATTCAAGATACTGTAGTCCTAAATACACTTTGGTTAAAAGATTGAGCATTAGGTAATGGGCCATAAGACATAATTAACTATAATTGCAACACTATTCCATGTGGAATGCCAAAGAACCAGGAAATACCATGTTGGTTTCAATTCTTGGAATAGATTTTTATCAGAAATATTTCATCGGAATTCTTTAAATGGGGGCAAGGAAAAAGAGGGAGAAGTAAACAAGTTTGGCAGTTCTGTTCCACTCTTCGTAATGACCTGGAAAGGTCATGGGTTTCAACATGGGAACCGTTATCAGCTATCTCACCATTCATATCTGATTAACATAAAACCAGAAATTGGTTAATGAAGACCCAGATATACTTTGAATAATAAATGGAATGGTCATGGCTGTGACACTTTTGATCATAGCTCAGTTGGGATGGGGGGGATGGTGACAGGGTTTTAAAGAGTAATCTCATTATTGTGACCCACCATCACCTTTGTCACCAACACAATACCATGGAACATCCCAACCACATGGTTTCAGGTTTAGTCCCCTGTGTGACTCTTTGGGTAAGTGCTTTCTACTGCAGCCCTAGGCTGACCAAAGCTTTGTGATTGGATTTGGTAGATGGAAATTGAAAGAAATCTGTTTTGTGTGTGTTTGTGTGTGTGTGTTTGTGTGTGTGTGT
>NC_068986.1:93222349-93222820 GCF_001194135.2 Octopus bimaculoides | reverse complement strand
GGAAATTGAAAGAAATCTGTTTTGTGTGTGTTTGTGTGTGTGTGTTTGTGTGTGTGTGTGTGTGCATGTGTGTGTGTCATCATTTACTATCCATGTTCCTTGCTAGCATGGATTAGATGATTTTGACAGGATATAGGAGCCCAAGGATTGCCTTCTGCTCCATTGCCTACTTTGACATGGTTTCTATGGCTGGGTGTTGTACGTATGTGCAAAATGGTGGTGATTGAGAGAGAAATGGGAGCAGGGAGAGGGATGTGCAGGAAGGCAGGGGGAGCATGAGGGGAGGAGGGGCACACATCTAACAAAACCACTGTTTTCTACAGGGGTTAAAACACACATCTAACAAAACCAGTGTTTTCTACAGGGGTTAAAACACACATCTAACAAAACCAGTGTTTTCTACAGGGGTTAAAACACACATCTAACAAAACCAGTGTTTTCTACAGGGGTTAAAACACACATCTAACAAAA
>NC_068986.1:93219654-93221098 GCF_001194135.2 Octopus bimaculoides | reverse complement strand
GTGGTGAAAGAGTACAGCAGGGTTCGCCACCACCCCATGCCAGAGCCTCGTGGAGCTTTAGGTGTTTTTGCTCAATAAACACTCACAATGCCCGGTCTGGGAATCGAAACCGTGATCCAATGACCACGAGTCCGCTGCCCTAACCACTGGGCCATTGCGCCTCCACAGTTTTTATACATAGCATATCTAAAAGTGATACTATATCTGGATGAATACTGCCATTAAATTTTCTTATGATATATTTACATTATGATATATAGATGGCTATTTTAGAGAAATATAAAGAAATAAAAGACAAAAAACAATTATGTCTGTACTCACAGGTTTTATGTCTCGGTGAAGGAAGCCTACTTCGTGAATATATTCTATAGCCCAGAGGATCTGAGATCCAAGTCGAAGAGTTGTGCTAAGTGAGAAGCAACCGCGAGGCTGGCTACGTCGTAACTCAGCTAAATTCTTGCCTTGCAGTGACATCACAACATAATTGTAGCGCTCAGTTCGGCCACAACCTATGAAGCGACACACATGATCTTTGCCTGGCAAAAGTGAAATGGAAATATATTTTAGATAACAGATTTAACAAAAAAATAATATTAGATAAAATGTTTTTTTTTTTAAATAGATTCTATATTTTCCAGCATCTAAGTCAAAATTTTTAGACCAAAATTTACAACCAAAAAGCAGTACACCAAGGCAACTTTGGAGGATCTAAAAACTTCATGTGAAATGCAGCAAAACATGGAAAGATAGTGAAGATGTTTCAATGTTTATACAATATACAAAGTCAGCTTATATATTAGAAAATACAGCAATATTTTTTTAAGAAAAAAGATAAATGATATTTTAAAAATGGTTTAATTTTAACCCAGCAAAATTTTGGAATTTTGTCATGTGAATGATAACTTCTCCAGTGAAGAACACACACAAACAAAAGAAAAAGACAAAAACTGATAAAGTTTCTAAAGAAAAAATTATAGATTTTAAAAAGACCATAAGTGATAATAGATTAGATTTTTTAAAACTGTTTCAGTCCTAGGACTGTGGCCACTCTGAAGAGCTTAGTCAAACAGATTGACTGCGATACTTATTTTTTAAGTCTGGCACTTATACTACCAGTCTCTATTGCCAAACTACTAGGTCATGGGGACATAAACAAACACTTGCCATCAAGCAGTGGTGTGATGGACAAACACAAAGACACACACACACACACACACCACATGTGTTTATATATACTCTTACTCTTTTACTTGTTTCAGTCATTTGACTGCGGCCATGCTGGAGCACCGCCTTTAGTCGAGCAAATCGACCCCAGGACTTATTCTTTAGAAGCCTAGTACTTATTCTATCGGTCTCTTATGCTGAACCGCTAAGTTACGGGGACGTAAACACTCCCCCATCGGTTGTCAAGCGATGGTGGGGGGGAGACAAACACATACACACA
>NC_068986.1:93217856-93219644 GCF_001194135.2 Octopus bimaculoides | reverse complement strand
ACATATATACGACGGGCTTCTTTCAATTTCCGCCTACCAAATCCACTCACAAGGCTTTGGTCGGTCTGAGGCTATAGTAGAAGACACTTGCCCAATGTGACCATGCAGTGGGACTGAACCCGGAACCGTGTGGTTGGTAAGCAAGCTACTTACCACACAGCCACTCCTGCGCCTATCTATATATACATATATAAACAGAGATGACATCAGAAAAAATTAATGTTATGTTTATGCTATGTAACTGAACTTCATTAGCATATAGCCATTTCTGGTTTATGATGTGGAGGGCTCTTTGTTGAGTACCAGGATAACATCCTATAGCTTCATCAGAGCCTTGAATATGAAGTGGACTTTATTTGGGAAAGTTACATTTTCAGAACATACTGTAACTTACACAAATTAAGTCTACTTCATATTCAAGACTCTGATGAAGCTATAGGATGTTATCCAGGTACTCAACTAAGAGCTCACCATATCTTATAGCAGAAACAGCTGTAAGCTAATGAAGTTCATTACATAACATTTGTTTTTTCCAGTCTCATCTCCTTGTTTCTATTACCACTCTGTACTCGTCTAACATTGTATTCTGGACCATACGTATACTGAGTTCTACACCAGGTTATTAGTCTCGAGGATGCCTAAGAGAAATATTAATAAATATATATAAATAAATATACATATAATGGGCTTCCACACAGTTTCCACCAACCAAATTCATTCACAAGGAATTGGTTAGGTCAATGACAGATTTAAAAAAAACAAATGGATAACAGATCTTCTTAAAAAAAACAATAAATTATAAAAAGTATCATCATCATCATTTAACATCTGTTTACCATGCTGGCATGGGTTGGATGGTTTGTATCTCTTATCTGGTGATTTGTTGTGTTTGAAAAGACACATCAAGCTAAGTACAAGTGTGATTGCCCTCGCATATAGGCTCGTCCCCTGCAGCCCTCTCCAGCTGAGCATCCCTAATCTTGCAAGCCCGTCCCTGCAACCCTCTCCGGCTGAGCATCCCTAATCTTGCAGGCCTGTAAACATCCATACCAGTGTTGCATAAAAGCAACCAGTACACTTTGTAAAGTGGTTGGGGTTAGGAAGGGCACCCAGCCATAGAAACCATACCAAAACAGACATGGAGCCTGAACAGCCTTTCAGCTGGACAGCTCATATCAAACCATCCAACCCATGCCAGCATGGAGACGGATATTAAATGATGATGATGATGATGATGATGATGATGATGTGTGTGAGAGAGAGAGAGAGAAAGAGAGAAGAAGTGCTAGGTGTATCTGTTTTTTCCCACTCCATTTGACATTGGTTTGTTTACATTCTACAGTAACTTAGCAGTCAGGCAAAAGAGACCAATAGACTTAATACTAAATTTAAGAAAAACAAAGTACTGAGGTCAGTCTGTTCAAAGTAAATCATTTAAGACGATGCATCAGTACGGCTGCAGACAATGACCGAAACAAGTAAAAGATAGAAGGCAATGATAACAGATAATATATTCTAAAAGAAATGGGAAATAGATGATAACGGTTAAAAAGGTAGATAATAGATTTCTTAAAGAGAATTTAAAATGGATAACATTAAAGACACAACAGCAATTACGAACAGGAAAAGATTAAGAGAGAGAGAGAAAAACCAAGAATGTGTTAAAGAATTAATGAAAACTGTGGAAATGGTAAATGGGAAAACAATGAGGAGAGAGAAAATGGGGGAAAATAAATGAAAGGAAATAAAAGTTGGTTAATGAGAGAGAGGGGGGGGGGACGGACGGAC
>NC_068986.1:93213971-93217846 GCF_001194135.2 Octopus bimaculoides | reverse complement strand
GGGGGGGGAATGAAGCATGAAAAAAGAGGAAGAAGAATAAAAGAGAATAATAAAAAGAGGTGAGAGAGAAAATCAGCAATAATAACTATTAAAAGCAACTGCAATAACAACAACAACAACTGATAACAATAATTGCTGCCCATTTCAAGTTAGAGAGTGACTTTAAATATCTCTCAATGTGAGTAATTCATCATCATCATTATTGTTTTAATGTCGACTTTTCCATGCTTGCAGGGGTCAGACAGAATTTGCGAAGGTAGATTTTCTACGGTCGGATGCCTTTCCTGTTGCCAAACCTCACATATTTATTTCCAAGCAGGGTAATATTTTCCCAAGACCAGACATGCTTCCACAGAAGGTTGGACATGAAGGACACTGCCAGTATGATGGTGGTGCTAAGGCAAGGAGACAGTAAAACATACAAACACACACATGCACACACACACACACACACATATATATACATGGCAGGCTTCTTTCAGTTTCCATCCACCAAATCCGTTCACAAGACCTTGGTTGGCTAAGGGTTATAATTAAAGACACTTGCTCAAGGTTCTACACAGTGGGATTGAACCTGAAATCAAGTGGCTGGGAAGCATAATTCTTACCACACAGCCATACTTATTGTAAGCCAGATAAATATATTAAAATCTTATGTAATCCATTTGACAGCCATGTAGACTGAGTGAAGCAAAGATTGTCATATATTTGCAACCAAAAATCATAAAACATTCGCTACAGACAACAAGGATGCTCATTACTTTCAAACATCATAAACAATTTTGTTTTTTATGTAACACAACACAATAAATGAATGGTTATTCCCACAGCACATCATTAATGTTGCAAATGGCATGTTTTATGCGAACACTAGACACTAACAGTTTGTATTTCCCCTTTCAATGATACGCAAGATAGTACAAACAAGCTGTTTATGACATGCAAAATTTACAACAGTCTGGAAAGAGCAAAGAACCATTCCGTGGTATGTTACAGCCTTGAGCCTAGAGATGTAGTTTCTTCTCTTTGTCTTTCTGTACTGCTACAACTACGGTCTCTACGCTGAGTAAGCTGAAAACATTTCTTAACCAAACTAAGTCAATCTCCAACTCCTCTACACCATCACCCTCCTTCTCACCACACCACCACTACAGTAATTCACCTACACATTGATCAACAAATTCTCTTTCCTCTCACCACCATGACTACTACAGTTCCCCACAACACTGGTCCACTGATTCTTTCATTTCCTCTCACCACCACCACTTTTATTTCTACCTCCCAACCTCCACCTACACTGAACACTTTCACCAATCATTTCCCCACATAACTGCAACCATTACAGGCCCATTAATTTCGGTTATGGCCACAAGCTGGCAGAATCATTAGCATGCCAAGTGAAATGCTTAGTGGTATTCTAGCCTTATGCACTGAGTTCAAATTCCACTAAAGTCAACTTTGCCTTTTGTCCTTTCAGGGGTTGATAAAATAAGTACCAGTCAAGTACTGGAGTTGATGTAATCATCTTAACTAAACCTGGGTAAAAGTATAGAAAAACTTCACTGCCAGGCCATTGAGCTAGTGTAGCAGAGTTGGCTCATCAAACCAGTATAATCTCAAACCCAAATTCCCAGCCTCCACATCAGACTGTGGTTGATGGAGAGAACATGTTGAGGCCTTTGTCCACCAGTGGACTGAACATAGGCGATTTAATCTAATCTAATTTCAGTCAAACAATGAGAAAAAGTATTGTTGCACTATTAAAAAATTTGCTGAGTAATTAGATTTGAACCTGCAGCACAACACATCCTGAGTGAAATTTGATGTAGAAGTTCATCTAAGGGACTCTTCTCCTTTTTTAGGCTTTTGGCATAATTACATAGCTGCCTATTTCTTCTATCTAATTCCCGAGTAGTTTTATATATACAAATCTATCTCCCTACTGAATAATGTATATATCAGCTTACTTCAAAACTTCTCTTTCTACTTCTTAATGTATCTTTCTCTTTATCAACTAATCTCCCTCCTTACCAATATATCTACTTATCTGTCAACCTACATCACACCTTATCACCTTTCCTCTCTCTCTCTTTACATACACACTCATGTACATATATAAAAATATATACATATATGTATATATATATATATATAGAGAGAGAGAGAGAGACATCTATAATCATATATAAATATATGCATATGTATATGTACATATATTTCTCTTTCTATATATTTCTTTTTCTATTTATCCATCTATCTGTCTCCCTCATTATCTATCTTTCTTTCCATCTATCTGTCTGTCTGTCGACTTCACATTTGCCCCCCTCCCTCTCTCTCTCTCTCTATTGATTCCTCTATCCTTGAACTTTATTAGCCATTAGTTAATATTCCATCTGTAAGTGCAGAGAGAATCTAAAATTATATTGTTCTAAAAATACAAGGAAATTATATTGGAGTTTCTTAGATTTGACTTTGTCACAGGAATTATATCTTATGTGCATGTCTTTGAGTGTATCTGTCTGTTGCTGTCTTTTTCTATATTACAAACACACACACACACACACATTTATACACAAAAATATGCAGGTAATATATGTGTGACTGTATTTACAGGAAAAATACAAAACAATTTCTCTCTCTCTCTCTCTTTCTGTCTATTTACATATGTCGACACACACATGGGTGCAGGCATGGCTGTGTATACCTTGGGTAAATATCTTCTACTATACTCTTGAGACAAACAGGAGCCTTGTCAGTGGATTTGGTAGACAGAAACTGTAAAGGCGGTGAGCTGGCTGAAACGTTAGCACGCCGGGCGAAATGCTTTGCGGTATTTCGTCTGTCTTTACGTTCTGTGTTCAAATTCTGCCGAGGTTGACTTTGGCTTTCATCCTTTCAGGGTCAATTAAATAAGTACCAGTTACGCACTGGGGTCGATATAATCGACTTAATTCGTTTGACTGTCCTTGTTTGTCCCCTCTGTGTAGCCCCTTGTGGGCAGTAAAGAAATAAGAAACTGTAAAGAAGACCATAGTATGTGTATGTATGTGTGTGTATATATATATATATATATATATATATATATATATACATATGTATATATATTACCGTTTTTACCTTATATATAATGTAGTCGTTGGTTATGGCCAGTCAGAGAGTTACGAGACCAGTTAGCCAGAGGCACATAACCTCTCTACTTCTGGAGGTAGGAATACAGTCTTTATCAGTCAGGGTTGTGACAAAACTCAGGAAATGAAATTCTATGAGTGATATCCCTTCTGGTGAGACTAGTAAATGGAAATAATGCATGTATTGATCCCTTACAGACATAAGTGGAACCAATGAAAGGGAGATTACTCCTCCTCTCACTCGGAAGGGATGTCACTGAGGAGAATTTCATTTCAGGGTTTTTTTTTCACAACCCTGACTGACCAAGACTGTAATTCCTACCTCCAGTAGTAGAGAGGTTATGTGCCTCCAGCCAGCTGGTCAGACAAGTTGCCTATATTGCTAAGAACTCTCTGACTGGGCATGACCAACAACTATATTAACTATTACTGCTCAAGAGATTTTAGAGAGTACTTTTTTTATCAAACTTACAGACAACTGACCAATATATATATATATATATATATATATGAGTGAGGAGACAAACGAAAGAAGGGCACTCAACGCATTTACTGGGAGTTACATGCATGGATCAAAACAGTTTGATTCAAATTTGTTGGTACTCCGAGTCTCAAGCATGATGCTAATCTTAAGCCATTTGGAATGTGTGTGTAGATATACACAGAGAGACACATGGCTATGCCAGTTGGAAAAGAAAGGAGAGAAAAGAGAGAGATAGGATTAAAGATATATATATATATATATAT
>NC_068986.1:93208819-93213487 GCF_001194135.2 Octopus bimaculoides | reverse complement strand
TGTGTGTGTGTGTGTGTGTGTGTGTGTGTGTGTGTGTGTCTGTGTGTGTGTATGAGAGAGAGAGAGAGAGGGAGACCGATATTTGTTAATTTTTTCCCAAGTGCTTATCACTGGGCACAAATGTTTCTCCATCCTTGTTTACGTTCCTGTTGGAGCGAAGAGTCGCCAGCATCTGAATGTTTTGTAATTGTCTATATCTGAATGCATATTGTCCCTCCATTAGTGAAACTATGCTCCGGTGTGAACAAGAGTAAGAAATTTGTGAAAGGTGTGAAAAAAAAGCATAGAACTCTCACACTGCATCTGGAAATCTAAATTATACAGTATTTGGAAAGAATCCTATTGCACACGAACATAGCATTAATTCTTCAACAATTTATGATATGCAAAAACGAAAGGACAAGTTAATACCAATTTATGGCAGAATGAAATTATATGTGAGAGAGAGAGAGAGAGAGAGAGTGCGTATGTGTGTGTGTGTGTGTGTGTGTGTGTGTGTGGTTGAGGAGCGTGTTTTCCATCCAAGTGGTTTCAGGTTTGGTCCCGCTATACACCACCTGGTGATTAAAGCCTTATGCCTTGATTTGATATACTGAAACTGGAAGAAAGCCATCAAATATAGCTACATCACCATTTAATGGCTGGGCAGTAACCGTTGAGGTTTGTTGACATTTCCTACCAACAAATCATCTGGCAGCCCTGCATTTTCAAAATCTACTGTGATGAAAATATCCCTTACTTGATAAAACAGGTATGGGTTGACAACAGGTAAAGCATCTGGGCAACAATATTGTTTCATTTATCTCCTGTCCAAGCCATGCTAGCATGGAGAATCAGGTGTTATATGAAATAAACAAATGCAAATATCATAATTATTATAGCCACTTTTGTATGCTTACACAGGTCAGATAGAGTTTATTGAAGCATATTTTTTATAGCTGGGTGCCCTTCCTGTTTCCAAGCAAGGTAATATTTCCCCATGGCCAGACATATTTTCACAGAATATTCTTTTCTATTCTAGGCACAAGGCTTGAAATTTTGGGGGAGGGTGTCAGTCGATTAGATCAACCCCAGTACGCAACTGGTACTTAATTTATCGACCTCCAAAAGGATGAAAGGCAAAGTTGACCTCGGCAAAATTTGAACTCAGAACATAACGACAGACGAAATACTGCAAAGCATTTCACCCAGCATGCTAACATTTCTGCCAGCTCGCCGCCTTTTCACATAACATACTTCTTTCAGTTTCTTTCTACCAAATCCACTTACATGGCTTTGGTCAGCTTGGCTATGGTAGAAGACACTCAAGATGCCATGTGCTATGCAGTGGGACTGAACATGAAACCATATAGTTAGGAAGCAAACTTCTTAACTACACAGCCACACCTGTGTGTGTGTGTGTGTACATTTGTGTTAGGAAGAGATGTACAGAACAGTTACAAAACTCTTTAATTAAAATATCTGTCTAGGAGAAATAAATCAGAATTGGCTCAAATCAATAAGGTGGTTTGAATGAACCATGAAAAGACAGATTAAGTGTCAGACGGAACACGGGTGATGAGGTAACAAATATGTTGAGCGCCAGATTAAGCCCAAGCAGAATTTTGGTTCATTCCTTCATGTCAATTGTTCAACTCCTACCAAGGCTGTTTTGGCCTTTTATGCCCAAGGAGTTGATGAAATAAACACCAGATATGTATTGGGCCTCATGCAACTGAATGTATCCCAATGTTAGCAAGGCTGAGGCAACTAGGATTGTCTTCTTTCGAAAAATTCCAAGAGCAAACTTGTTAAGAGATTCATTAACAGAGAGAACAACTTTAGTATTACTAATAAAAAATTTGATGTAACATTAGGTGCAGCAGAAATGTTCCTTAAATGTAACACAGACCAAGATCATCATTATCATCATCATAATCACCTTGACATTATTATCTTAGGCCCCAGGACTCATAGGGCCAGTATCCCAGTTTCTATGGCATATAAATAACCAAGATCACAACATTCACTCTGAACTAATTCACAGCTAAGTAAACTGGAGTAATTTACTCAAGAACACAATGCACCATCCATCATCATCATTTAATGTCCATTTTCAATGCTGGCATGGGTTGGAGAGTTTGATAGGAGCTGGTAAGCCAGAGAGTTGTTCCAGGCTCCAATTGTCAGTTTTGGCATGGTTTCTATGGTTGGATGCTTTCCTAATGCCAACCACCTTTCATAGCGTACCAGGTGCCTTTTACAAGGCACCAGCATCAGTACTTCATATGATCTTGCAATTGTGAGTGCAACATGCAAGGCACTAAGCCATGTGCCTTCATTCATCATATCTAAGGTGGTCAAATATTCAGCTTCTTGGAGACTTCACATATTTCAGACAGTGTGAGCACTGTACAATTGGTGGGCGTTTTATGAAGTCTGTAGTCAGAAGTAAATGAATTGTGAAACTGATGAATTCTAGAAGAAAGAGATCTAATGTAGTAATTACAGCAGCAGCAGTAACAACACCCATAATAACAAGAACAAAAATAAGAATAACACAAGCCAATAAAGTATTCTCTGTATAGTCATTGAACCTGCAAGAAATAGCAGCCTAATCTCCCTAGCTCTTTTGTATAGAAACAGTGGGAAGAGACAGTGGACAATAGCTGTAGATGATATCTCTGAAAAGGTGGGATGGTCATGGCTGGAACACCTTTGATCATAGGTCTGATCAATCAGAGTGAACCTAGAGCTAAGTGTCAACAAAATGAGAAAAACAACAGCATCAGCAAGAACAACAATGCAAACACTGCCACCGCCACCACCGCCACCACCACCAAAAACAATAAAAAGACAACACCACCACAACCAATAAGAACATTAACACCAACATCAACAACAACCAGTCACAACTCAAAAGCTAGTAACATCAACAACAGCAAAAAATAAATCAACAAAGATACCACCATCAACACCACCACCACCACCACCACCAACAACAACAACAACAACAACAACAACAACAACAACAACAACAACAACAACAACAACAACAACAACAACAATAACAACAACATGCTGCTACATGAAATCCTTTCCTGGCACCATGTCAAGAAGTTATCTGTTTAATGAGTTGATCTGTTCAGTTTTAAGGTTTAAAGTAAATCTCACTAACGGCTGCTGTTGTTACAACTTGCTGTTAAGATGGAGAGATTATCAACACATGACTTAGTAGTTTTCAGAATTAACAGATAATAAACAACACTCACAGCTTATAAACAGATATAAAAGGTGTAGTGGGGAGAGGGAGTAGCTATAAAACACAGTGAGATTGCGTGGTGGTTAGATCCTATTAATAGAGGTAGAAAGAGGAGGGAAGCAAGGCAGAAAAGGAAAGTACAATGTCGATAGAATGATAAAACGAAGCACAAAGCAAGCACTGGGGTCAATTTCATACACTTATCCATCCCTCGAAATTTCTGGCCTTCTATCCATATTAAAAATTATTATTATTGATACCATGCTAAAAGCCTTGATGCTGGTGCAATGTGAAAAGAACTGGCACTGGTGTCACATAAAAAGCACCCAGTACACACTGTAAAGTGGTTGGTGTTAGGAAGGACATCCAGCTGTAGAAACCATGCTGTAACAGACAATGAAGCCTAATGCAGCTCCTGTCAAGCCTTCCAACCCATGCCAGCATGGAAAACGGATGTTAAATAATGATGATGACAATATGACTTCCTGATGATGATGATGATGATGAATCTCTTATAACAATTACATACTATATTAGCAGGAATATTGTCTTGAGGTTTGGTGACAGCAAGTCTCCTCAAATCTCAAGAATATTTCTAAAGATTCTTCCTTAATATAAGATTGTACTTTTCTGCAGGTTCAAGAATGTAAGTCTCAGTTCCAATATCCTTCAGTCTTTCAGGTGGCAATTTGAGTGTTGTACTAAGTGCATCAATTACCATAGGAACATTGTAGTCTTAGTTTTCCACAATCTCTTCATATCTTTAATAAGGTCCTCACATTTCTCGTTTTTTTACCAATTTCTTTGGTATCCATTCTGTTATCATATGGTATTGCAAAGCCTATGATCTTACAATGCTTGTTTCTTTTGTCCTCTCTAATCATATCTGGTCTTCTTGCTTCAATAGGATGCTCAGTCTTTATGGGGAAGTCCTATGAAGTCTTATAATTCTTATTCTCTATCACAAGTAGTTCATACTACTTTCCTGTTATTGTGAATCTACACACTCAGCTAACATTCTCAAGGACTCTTTTATCTACACAGTCATGCTTGCACTTATACCCTTGCTGATGATTAAAACTTTCATCTCCTTTCCCACAGATTTTGTATTTGCTGTCTGGATTTTATTAATCTTTGCTTTTATCAAATTTGTTCAAATGGTCTGTTTCTGCGTGATTGTAATTAGCAATTTAATTTCTTATTTTTATCATACTCTTTTACTTGTTTCAGTCTTTTGACTGTGGCTATGCTGGAGCACTGCCTTTTAGTCAAGCAAATCGACCCCAGGACTTATTCTTTGGAAGCCTAGTACTTATTCTATTGGTCTCTTTTGCCGAACCGCCAAGTTACGGGGATGTAAACACACCACCATTGGTTGTCAAGCGATGGTGGGGGGACAAACACAGACACACAAACACACATATATA
>NC_068986.1:93208507-93208809 GCF_001194135.2 Octopus bimaculoides | reverse complement strand
ACACACATATATATATATATATATATATATATACAAATATCTACATATATATACGTACACATGTACATTTCTCTACATACATACACATGTATACATATGCACATGAGCGTAGATACATTCACGCTGATAAGTATATATGCACACATATACACGTATGTTAATATATATGCACCCATAGTCTCCTACTCACAAACATATGCGCGCACACATGCACTGGGAGCTTACCAGATTATTATTAGTTATTGCTCATATTAATATTATTTGACAGTGATGGGTCATGAGATTACGTAAACATACACTCT
>NC_068986.1:93207524-93208497 GCF_001194135.2 Octopus bimaculoides | reverse complement strand
GGGACTGAACCTGGAACCATGTGGTTGGTAAGCAAGCTACTTACCACACCATATTATTATTATCATTATTATGACAGTGAGCTGGAAGAATATTACCACATCTTCATGATGTTTCTTGCAACTCTTTGATTCTGTGTTTAAATTCTGCTATGGTTAACTACGCCTTCCATCCTTTCAGAGTTGATAAAATAAAGTACCAGCCAAATACTGGGGGTCGAAGTAACTGACTATCCTTCTCCCTAATAAAACAGCTGGCCATGACTAAAATTTGAAATAGGATGGCAGTAAGCAGGCAAAATCATTATCATGCTGAACAAAATGCTTAGTAGCATATCTTCCAGATTTACGTTTTTGAGTACAAATCTCCTGAGGTTAGCTTTGCCTTTCATTCTCTCAGGGTTGATACATTGAAGTATCAGTCAATTACTGGTGTTATAGCAATTGAATATCCCCCTCCACCTCACTAAAATTGCTGGCCTTGTACCAAAATTTGAAACTATTATCATTATTATTGTTATTATCTCTTTATTACAGGTTTTGTTGGAGATCCTGGAGTCTTGCATGTGTAGTGGGATTACTTCAGCTAGCTAATACTTTCTGGATTATTCTGGCCATGCCAAAGAGGCAAACCTTTTGTAACAGTTCTATTGGGCACTCCATTCCCCTTTCCTTTATATTCCACTTGATGTTTATTAATATTATTATTATTATTATTATTATTATTATTATTATTATTACTATCATCATCCTCATCATCATCATCACCATCATCATCATCATCAACAACAACAACACTGATAGCATGAAAACATCTTTATGATTCTCCCTTCAAAACATGTTTACTTCAAGCATTCCCATATAAAATTTCCTTTAGAATACTTATAAAAAAAAAACTATAATTTCCTAAGGAAGTGCTGTCTTTGATATCTGAGATGGGGAGGCAGGGTCTAGACAACAGAAAAAAAAAAAACAA
>NC_068986.1:93203449-93207514 GCF_001194135.2 Octopus bimaculoides | reverse complement strand
ATTATTATTATTATTATTACTATCATCATCCTCATCATCATCATCACCATCATCATCATCATCAACAACAACAACACTGATAGCATGAAAACATCTTTATGATTCTCCCTTCAAAACATGTTTACTTCAAGCATTCCCATATAAAATTTCCTTTAGAATACTTATAAAAAAAAAACTATAATTTCCTAAGGAAGTGCTGTCTTTGATATCTGAGATGGGGAGGCAGGGTCTAGACAACAGAAAAAAAAAAAACAAGATTTGTTTATTGTTTCACAAACTTTTAAAATTTTATTTGCATAATTACATTTTTACATTAAAAATGTCTACCACAAATGATTATACCACATGACAAAATGCTACAATGGATAAACACCAAACAAAAACAATACAAAATCAAAACACATAACTAAATGAACAAGAGAAAGGAGAAAATGAACAGATGAACAGTTGAGTGAACAATTAATAGAAAATGTCTCAAATATCCAAATTAGTCACACAGAAGACAACAACAGTAACAACAACAACAACAACAACAACATGTGCAAACAGTAGCAACTCTTATATGATTTCTAATACTATGGCCTGTTCATCAAGCAGCTGTGTGGAAACAAAACTTTCCCCAACACTAAATGAGCAGACAGAATTTTTGCATCTTCTGGGTTGTCAGATGAATTCATGCCTCTCTTTCGAATATTATTTGAATTGACATGAAAAATATTTTTACTGTAGTGTTTTATGGTCTATTTCTTGTTTTTTAGCTCTATTCTTCCTCTACAAATTTTATCATTTTTGAAATTTCAATAAATTTTTACCTCTTTTCAAAACGTATGATGGACTGCCAAGTAGAAAAAGAAAAATTATTATTTTCGGTACATACTTCTCTTTGCTTTCAATCAAGGAACCTAATCTACCAAAGCCACTTGAGACATTTATACTGTATAAGGAGAAGGTGCTATTACTGAAAGAGCTGCACAGAAATGGTTTCCACACTTCAAATGGAAGAATTTTGACCTCACAGAATTTTTGCATTCCAACTGATCAGTTCAGTTCAATTAAATGAGCTCATCCATGAAGATCTGCACCAGTCCACCATGGAACTAGCCCAGCAGATGGGATGTTCCCATGATACAGTCACTTATCACCATCACTCTATGGGTATGGTCCAAACAACTCAATTTTTACAACACTGTGTGTTTCTTAAATATGACAACACTTGCTCCCACATCACTAATTTGACCAAAAGTGCAGTTCAAAAGCTTGGTTAGTTATCACACCCACCGTTGTTGTTGTTGGCACTCCGTCGCTTACGACATCGAGGGTTCCAGTTGATCCGATCAACGGAACAGCCTGCTCGTGAAATTAACATGCATGTGGCTGAGCACTCCACAGACACTTGTACCCTTAACGTAGTTCTCAGGGATATTCAGCGTGACACAGTGTGACAAGGCTGACCCTTTGAATTACAGGCACAACAGAAACAGGAACTAAGAGTGAGAGAAAGTTGTGGTGAAAGAATACAGCAGGGCTCGCCACCATCCCCTACCGGAGCCTGGTGGAGCTTTAGGTGTCTTCGCTCAATAAACACTCACAACGCCTGGTCTGGGAATCGAAACCACGATCCTATGACCGCGAGTCCGCTGCCCTAACCACTGGGCCATTGCACTTTCACTCACACCCACCATATTCTCCTGAAATAGCATCTTCAGATTAGTACCTTCTCTGATCACTCTCCAAAAGTCTGGGAAGTGTTTCGTTCAATGATATGGAGCTCAAAATGTGACTCAATGAATTCCTCAAGTCAAGATGTGCTAACAAGGCATTGACAAGTTAGAGAAAAGTTGGCACAGGGCAGGGCTTTTTAGTGTGTGCAGGAGTGGCTAAGTAGTAAGTAACTTGCTTACCAACCACATGGTTCCAGGATCAGTCCCACTACGTGACACCTTGTGCAAGTGTCTTCTACTATCGCTTCGGGCCGACCAAAGCCTTGTGAGTGGATTTGGTAGACGGAAACTGAAAAGAAGCCTGTCGTATATATGTATATATATGTGTGTTTGTGTTTGTCCCTCCAACATCGCTTGACAACTGATACTGGTGTGTTAACGCCCCCGTAATGTAGCGGTTCGGCAAAAGAGACCGATAAAATAAGTACTAGGCTTCCAAAGAATAAGTCCTGGGATCAATTTGCTCGACTAAAGGCAGTGCTCCAGCATGGCGACAGTCAAATGACTGAAACAAGTGAAAGAGAGTAATGAGGTAGAGTACATTACTGATTGTTAAAACTGTTGACAAAAAATAAAGATTTAAATAAAAGAGGGGAAAAAATGTACAAATTTATATGAGAACCCAAAATCACAGTTATATGAAAAATCATGTAGATGGAAGAATTTTGTGAAAACCCAACAGCATTTCTTTACCACAGGAGAAGGAAAAGAGAAAAATTATAGATCTCTCCTTATGGCAAAAATGGAAGTTAATTGAATTTTCCCTGGGATCAAGTACTACAAAAAAGCGCTCCAGGTCACATTAGCAGGAATTATCTCAATTGTACTGTTTGTTGATGAGATTAAATGAGCTATTCTGAATAGTACTGTTTGTTGATGATGTATAGTACTGTTTGTTGATGAGATTAAATGAGTTATCCTGAATAGTACTGTTTGTTGATGAGATATAATACTGTTTGTTGAGGAGATTAAATGAGTAATCCTGAATATACTTTCCTAAATAGAAGGTAAGTTACAGGGAGAAGGCACATCTGAATGGATTGGAAATGGCATAGTAATCCAAGTCATTGAGTGAAGTTTCCTAGCAAACTACCCTTGATGGTATTCCCTACTACTGGGAAATTTCTATTGTCATATCTCTTCTTTTTGCTGACTTCCCTTTACTTCATGTAAACTACCTCACTTTCGTAAATTTGTATTTCATCCAAATATATTGTCCTCAATGTCTTAGGTCCTTTTGGCTAGTAAAAGCAATTGTTTTTCTTTTCTTTCACCCAATTTTAAGTAAACCCCAACACAAATTGTAACCTGTCTTTGTAATGTCTCCTCTGATGCCTCTGTGGTAACTAAAAGAAATTATTACATTCATCATCATCATCATCATTATTACTACCATTGTCACTCTGTCAAAGCCTGGGTTGTGGCTGTGTAGTTTATCACTTGCTTTGAAGCCATGTGGTTTTGGGTTCAGTCCCACTGCATGACACTTGGGGCAAGCATCTTCTACCACACTGTTGGGTCAGCCAATGTCTTCAGAGTGACTTTGGTAGATGGAAACTGAGTAGAAACCCATCTTGTGCATGTATGTGTGTGTGTGTGTGCACGCACATGCACACGTGTGCATGTGTGTGTGAATGTGTCTTTGTATTTTGTGTTTGTCCCCCACCACTACTTGACAACCAGTTTTGGTTTGTCTACATCTCCACAACTTAACAGTTCAGCAAAAGAGAACCAACAAAATAAGGACCAGAGTAAAAAATGAAAATAAGTATTGAGTTTGTTTTGTTTGAGTAAATCATTGACAAGTAAAAAATAAAATATCTATGTGCGTAGTATGAATAGTTAAACATATTTTGTACAGCTAACTATTAGAGCCACTAATAGCTGCAAAGTATTGTGTTGCTATGTAACTATGTGTGAGTGAAAATATTACTACACTAAAGCGGTCACTATTTGAATGTATTTTACATTACAAACTATTATAGTCACCAATATGAGAAAGATATTTGTTGCTATGCATTATATGTTTGAACTTGTTTCAAGTGAATTGTGTCTTTCATTAAACTGATTCTATTTTTCATACAAGATATAACTCACACAACTACGAAATATCAAGTAGAGATAGATAGCAAACTTAACAATCAGAAATCAGATAATTTGGTTAAAAAAAAAAAAATTATAAAACAATATTTTGAAAACAGACTAGAAAAATTTATTTTGTTATATTGCTTAGCAGTTATAATTAAGGGTAATACATATGTGTTTGAATACATATATAAATATATATATATATATATATATATATGTATATATATATATATATATATATATATATATATATATA
>NC_068986.1:93196525-93203141 GCF_001194135.2 Octopus bimaculoides | reverse complement strand
TATATATATATATATATATATATATATATATATATATATGTGTGTGTGTGTGTGTGTGTGTGTATATATTTATGTACATCTTACATCCTAGCTTCAATAGTTTCTGAGATAACCAAAGCAGACACTGAAGAAATCAATCAACCACACAAATACAGCAATATAGTTCAAAAGAACAAAGGCTGTTGTAGTATTGGTAAAAAAAAGGAAGACAGGAGAAACAATAAGTCTATGTGCCAGTGGATACAGTGCAGTGGTGACTGAATATTTGTTGGTCAGCCAGAAAGCCTCTTATTACATCTTGTCTAGAAACAATGAATCTGTAAGTTAGTGGGTGTGGTGTGATGGCAAGCAAGTGTTCCCTTATCAGTAGAATAGCTTTCTTGTTTTGTTTTGATACAGCCTGAAATGTTCCTGAGTGTAGACATGGTACTGTCCTATATACATCAACGATGTCGTCTCCTTCACTGGACACGAAACTCGGCTTGCGAAGACCTGTTGGGGCAAGCAAAAGGGAAATCGTGATGGCACCTGTGTCCAGCGTCGCCTTTCTTGCACTTGTGCCATGGCACGTGTAAAGACTTTCGAGTGAGATCGTTGCCAGTGCCGCTGGACTGGCTCCTGTGCAGGTGGCACGTAAAATACACCATTTTGAGCATGGTTGTTGCCAGTACCGCCTGACTGGCCTTCGTGCCGGTGGCATGTAAAAAGATCCACTACACTCTCGGAGTGGTTGGCGTTAGGAAGGGCATCCAGCTGTAGAAACTCTGCCAAATCAGATTGGAACCTGGTGTAGACATCCGGTTTCACCAGTCCTCAGTCAAATCGTCCAACTCATGCTAGCATGGAAAGCGAACGTTAAACGATGATGATGATGATGATGAATTACTCTAATGTGAGCCTTATTTGGCTGTTGGCTATCTTGGTTAGAGGAAACGAACAAAGGTTTACAATCTATTAAACTGATCATGTCCTAGTTCTGTTTAATATTGCATGGATAGTTTTAAACTGAACAACAACAACAATATACAATGGCCTCCATGTTTGCTCATTATATTAGTCACTGAAGTTGCTAAAACTAGCAACGAAATCTCCTGCAAATCACACCCTACTATCTTGAAAATTAAATGGCATCAAATAGTATAATCCGCAATACACTACCTGAAAAAAAAGACAGAACTGTGACGGTTAGAATGTCTTTAAAGACATTCTAACCATCTTCATCTCAGAACATCCAGAATCGTACTCAGCTAAGCAGAAGAAGAGTATACCTGAAAGAATAGATCTGTTGGTCATCTCTAGTGGCTTAGCCAACAATCTGTGTTAGCCTAACCTGAGGCCACACAACACTTTTTGAAATGATTATAAATTAAGAATAGGATGTAGATACTTAACAGATGTTTATATATCATCTACACACTACATGCGTACTACTCCAGTTTTAAATAGTCGTAAAAATAATTCAACCTATTGCCGCATCTAACAAATTCTTTTTGGTTAATTTCAAACAGACACAGAAAATTAGACATTCTTGAAGAGGTTGACTGTTTTATCTCTCTAGTCAACAAATGATGGAGTGATAGATCAATGAAGTGGTCATGTGAAGAGAGTTAAACTTACCTTGTAGTTTTTTCAGTACAGCTACCTCCATTTTTAGAACCTGCTTGGGCTGTTTGGCAGATTCCAGCTTTAAGGCCACAGATTCTTTGGTTATTAGGTCAAACCCCTCGTATATTTCTCCAAATCCGCCACCACCAATTTTGCGCACCTGGAAAAGGATAATAAGGGAAAAAATAAGATAAACAATAAAATAATGATAAACAAAAAAGCCTTAAGCTTGTAACTCAAAGAAATTTACAGAAATACTTTCTAACATAAATATTGGACCATAAATTTTGATGCAAAGGATAGAGTCAATTATTTCTTGGAATGTAGCATGCTCAATCTTGAAAACCCAGTTTTGCCATGGCAACAGAGCTTAATTAAAAAAAACTTTTTTTTTTTAAAGTTTGATATCAATTAACATATTACGTTTTAGGGTGCTATTGGTCATGCCTAATCCCTTGACCAAAGGAACACTCCAGCCAATGTGTAACTGGCAGTGTGGCCTGGTTCGCATACAAGCAGCACAAGATATAAATCAGCATCACCAGGCAGAGGGTTCATCCAGCAATGGATTAAAAACATAGCTGAATGGAATTGTTCTCTAACATAGATATAAGGCCACATATTTGAAGGAGGCAGGATATTTGATTTGGATGATCAAAAAAAAAAAAGGAGAGATGAGCAGACCTGGAATGCCTGAGTGGGAACTAACTTTGAGAAGAAGCCATTATAATAGCATTAGAAAAGGCAGGGAGAGGACAGCACAGATGTGAACCAGAGGCTGGAGTGTATCTGTGAGTGACTTTACATCAACCAGTTGGGTAGCTTTTTTCTGGATGCAGTCTCAGATGTTTGTGAGCAGAGCAACAGTACTATTCCAGATGTGAAAGCATTATTCCATTGAGGGCCATTGACTGAGCCATGTTGAATTATCAATAACTGTTCAGGTGTAATATCGAGAATATTTGGTTATATTTCAAGCAGGTCAAACAGACCCAGCAGAAATTCCTACTTTGGTTTATACCATAATCTACGACATCAAGCTGTTATGGAAGGAGTGGATTGGAAGAGTTTCCAAAACAATTAATTTGCATAATTCTTGATCAAGCTTCGGTTCTTGTGAGAAACCGAATTTTCTCAACACTGACCTAACAGTTAATTAATTAATTACCAAACATTTCTCGTTCTCTGCCTACTAAATAATTCAGGTAGCAACTCTATTATAACCACATAGCACAGCTAGCTCCAGCTGGTACTGTCAGATATAATGTATAACAAATGAAGATAACCAGGCCAAAACCTCATTTTCTTCACATTAATTAATTGATGATGCAAGCAATAAAAGACCACATGAAGAAAAGTTGATGTGATGCTGTTCATTAGCCCTAAGTTAGTGTCGATCCAGCCACTATACTTTTATTGAAACACAGTCATCATCATCATCATCATCATTGTTGTTATCATCAAGTTAACACCTGACTCTCTATGCTTGCAAGGGTCAGACAGAATTTGTTGAAACAGATTTTCTACAGCTGGATGCCCTTCTTGTCACCAACCTTCACCTGTTTCCAATCAAGATAATATCTCCCTATGACCATACATGCTTTCCACAGAAGACTGGAAACAAACAACCCCACTTGTATGACAATGATGCTCATTTACAACCATCACACGATGTATAGACAAGGATGCATACAAATACACACACACACACACACACACATGTGCATACACACACACATGTGCATACACACACAAAAACAGGCTTCTTTCAGTTTCTGCCTACCAAATCCATTCACAAGGCTTTGGTCGGCCTGAGACTATAGTTGAAGACATTTGTCTAAAGTGTCACACAGTAGGACTGAACCAAAAACCACATGGTGTGGCAGCAAGCTTCTTAACCACATGGCCATGCCAACACCTACAGTGATTCTACAAATGTATCAACAATGTATCCTTTATAATGAAATATCATAAATATTTGGTTACCATTTCTAGTGGGTTACCAATGGCCATGCAGTCTACTCAGCCTGTAGAAAATTCTAACTGGGCCCCACCTGCGAGGTCATGCACTGTTTATCTTGATATGAGACCACCATGTCGCACACATATAGTTGTGATGCATGTGCCTGGTGCACCCTTATCAGACGGGTAGTCATGATGGGTATACTGGGCTTCGTATACTTTACCCAAGTGTCACTTTGATTGCAAGCACAGCTCTCTCACTCAATAATAATAATAATAATAATAATAATAATAATAATAATAAGGGTTTCAAATTTTGGTACAAGACCAGCAATTTCAGAGGTGGGGCTAAGTCTATTATATTGACCCCAGTGTTATCTGGTACTTACTCTGTTGACCCCAAAAGGATGAACAGCAAAGTCAGAAAACTTGGACTATTTGAAATTTTTAAATGTTTTCCACCTGTGCAAGAAAAAACCTAATAAGTTTACCAAAGTATTACCTCAAAGTGAGATTACTTAAGATTGGAATTCATTTGGTGGAGATTTGAGAACTACTTTTAAGCATACATGTAGGCTCTTGTGTGGGTGACACATAAAAGACACCATTTTCGAGCGTGGCCGTTGCCAGTACAGCCTGACTGGCCTTCGTGCGAGTGACACGTAAAAGCACCCACTACACTCTCTGAGTGGTTGGTGTTAGGAAGGGCATCCAGCTGTAGAAACTCTGCCAAATTAGATTGGAGCCTGGTGTTGCCATCCGGTTTCACCAGTCCTCAGTCAAATCATCCAACCCATGCTAGCATGGAAAGCGGACGTTAAACAATGATGATGATGATGTAGGAGCATCCTTTGACTTGATAGAGTTGGTAATGGGCAGTGGTAAATGAAGGTAAAGATGAGGTAAAAATAGGAGGGGAAAGATCTGGCATTTTGTATCTTGAGTGTAGGGAGGCAATGGTTGGTGATTGAATATCAGAAGTGGTGTTATGAGTGAAAAAAAAAACAAAAAACAAAGATGGGTGGAAGGAGATGATTAAAGAGTGATTGAACCTCAGTGATTGAACTTACCACTTTCCATCGGTCTTTCACAACCTGAGCTGGTTGGATTAGGTCTTCTGTAGTCATAGTGCTACTGTTACTGGCAACTGCAGCTGAAGATCTGTGCAGGAGCTGCTGAGTCTGCTGCTGCTGTTGATGATGGTGGTGGTGATGGTGGTGGTGGTGGTGGTGGTGGCTGGGCTGCTGCGGAGGGGTGTGAGGGTGGTGCTGTTGCTGCTGGTGACTGTGGTGATGTAGTCTCCGAACACTGCTAACAGCAGTAGGGGCGGGACGACAAACTCCAGCTTCTTTTTTGACCATAGATCTGCTCTAGAGACAAAGCAGGGCATCCTGGCGAACCGACTCCAAACTGGAAAGGAAAAGAGAAAGAGAGAAAGGAAGTTAAATAAATGAACTGGCAAAAGGTCTGAAAATTACATATATAGCAGCGCTGTTAATATATCATAAATCATGGCATGTATTTACATATTAAATATATTTACATATTATATATCATCATCATCTGTAGAGTGGTTGGTGTTAGGAAGGGCATCCAGTCATAAAAACTCTGCCAAAACAGTCACAGCATGGGGTAGTTTTTCTACCTGGCTAGCTTCTGCGAACCATCCTACCCATGCATGCATGGAAGATGGTCATTAAATGAAGATGATTATATATATATGCATGTATGTATGTATGTATATGTATCATTCAGCCACAGTAGTGGTCAAATATATTCTTAAGTCCACCATTTCGTCAATCACAGAAGCTTCCAAGCTTTATCACTAATTCAGTTCTCAACTAAATTGCAAACTGTTAACAGTTTTAAAGAGAACACTTCCTCAGCTACACTTTGGCATAAATAGTTTGAGATTTGGTTCAGTAGAAAAAAGTTACATCAAAATATCTGCGACCTCAAGGGGGGCAGTAAGGCACCTACTCATTTTCAATTAACATAAATTTTTTTATTTTAAAATAAAAGTATACTTTTCTTAGACTTAAATCATAGAAAAATGCATGGGGAATTCAAAATCATTAGTTGCATTGAACAAAAATTAGTAGCAAAAAGTTATGAGGTGAAATATCATGAAATTTATTGTCAGTAAGTGAGGAAGTAAGAAGTAATACCCCAAGCTATAATATTAAGATAAGAATATATTTCTAAAATGAATGTTTACATTCTACAATGGTGTGTTGGCAGAAACGTTAGTGTGCTGGGCAACATGCTTCGTGGTATTTTATCTGCCTTTTCGTTCTGAGTTCAAATTCAACTGAAGTCAACATTACCATTCATATATTATATTTCTTTAATTATTTAATAAAGTTATTTGTAATATGCTGTTGAATTAGGGTAAGTTTAACTTTTATTTTTGCTTTTCCTTTTTAGTTGCTGTACTTTTCTTTTTAGTTAATTATTTAATCAGGCTAGTTCATTAATATATGCTTCAGGTATGTGCATCTAAATTTATTGAGGCAGGAATATAGTCATTTTGGCTGTGTCTCTATGGGCAGACTTGAAGACATGTAGTAAGGCTGTCCAGAAAACGCATTGGTTAAAAGTGCTTATATTCTAAATTTACTTTTTAAATTTCAAAATTAATTAAAAGGGACTTTTCGTAAATCAAATTTATATTAATAGGATGTAGGTAATTTTAACTTGTGTATATCTGATATGCTTTTATAATTACTGTTGTATCGAATAATTATTGATAGATCTAGATTAGCAGTAGTCAGTGCTATTATCCCTAGCTCAAATCTAGGTTACTTCAGGTGTCTTGTTGTTTGTAACTTTTGGTGAGCCATGGTGCAACCAATAAGATGATAAAATTCCCTGCCATTAATTTGGTATAGATGGGTGATATCAAATAATTCAATCACAACATATATTTAAATTAAGCATGAAAAAAATTGAAATATCATCATCACTTCCATGGAAAAATTGAAATATTATCTTTCAGCATTTCATAAGTTAAAATCTTAAATTATTAATTGACACATTATTAATTATC
>NC_068986.1:93193843-93196425 GCF_001194135.2 Octopus bimaculoides | reverse complement strand
CTGAGTGCTATTGTCAAAGAAATCAGCTGGGTTCTTTATCTGCATATATATATGCTGTATTTCTGTTATGTAGGTTTGCATACGTACATACAAGCGGTACTTGTGGGAATTCCATTGTTATTTGGAGAACTGTAAAATGGTTGAAAATTTATAAAGAAGCATGAAGTATATAACTTCTTTTGAAAATGTATTTGTCTGAAACATTCGGTTCTTTAGATGGTGCAGAAATCTACACAGACCGTATCAGAGACAGCATCTCTGAAAACCAAAGTCCTTTTTATACACTTGTTACCACTTCTACTTTGAAAGTTGTTATCCACTATTCTTCAGTTAATGTCGAGATGTAAACAACATTAACATTGTAACAAAATCAAAGACGTAAACAAGGTATGATATTATTCAGCTATTGTATAACTGAATTGGTAAAGATTTAACAAATTCTAATACACCATATTCCATCATTAATTTCATATCAGAGAAAAGTTTATATGGCCAGACAGAATCCAAAGTCCCAGTGAATGAAGTACAATTGTTGCATCACTGACTATGGATTAAAAAAATAAAAATGTACATATTAGTAGTATAGGTGCAAGCTTAGCTGCAGGTTTAGAAAGTTTACATTATAACCATGTGATTCTGGGTTCAGTTCCACTGCACTGCACCTTGAACATGTGTCTCCTATAGCTTTAAGTTGATTAACACCTTGAGTGAAATTTAGTAAATAAAAACAATATGGAAACTCATCATGTGTTTGTGTGTGTGTGTGTGTGCATGCATGCACACATACACACAATTACCATTTAACATCCATTTTTCGATACTGGCAAAGATGAGACAGGGTTTGTTGAGGTAAAGATGTGTTTGCTGGATGCCCTTCTCATTGTCAATCCTCATTTGTTTCCAGGCAAATTAATATTTCTCTGTCACAAGACATGTTTTTCATGGAAGACTCAAAGTGAACAACCTCGCTTGTATGATGACTAATGTTCATTTACAACCATCACATATCTAGACACAAGAGTACATACAAACACACACACACACACACAGGACCCTTGCCCAAGGTGCTTGAACTCAAGGCCACATGGTTGGAAAGCAAGTTTCTTGATCACACAGCTATGCCAGTGCCTCACCACACCTGCACCTTGTGTGTATGTGTTTAGCTTGGGGGCCATGTAAAATCCAGTGATGCTGCTGATGTACTGAAAAAAATCAGTTCAAGAAAATTACGCAAACAAATTGATAAAATAAGTACCAGATTTACAACTAAAAACTGGGGTCACAATTTTTGACTAAACTCTTGAAGGTAATGTCCTGGCATTGTTGTAATTGGTAGCAAGAATAATGAAACCAAAGTTTTCAGCCTAAAAGTTTCCACAGTCCAATGGATACTAAAGGTATGGAGAGGCAAAGATATAGGCAGCAAAACAAAGCTGAAACTGTTCAAGACATTGTTCTGACCAGTATTACTACATGGATGTGAAAACTGGAAAGGTACAACTTCCAGTTCACATGCTTAAGGAGAATACTTGACATAAAGAGGCTGCAAACAGTCCAAAATTCCACCATTGAAATGATGATGGGCACCAACAAGATCACTGACAAAACAGGATGCAGACATTGGAACTGGTTCAGATATGTCCTCGGACAGGAATGAGAAAGCAATTTTATGGTGGCACTAAAGTGGCAGCCTGAGAGTAAAAGAGCAGCAGGGTGACCCAAAACCACGAGACAAAAGACCAATGGCAAGGAAAGGAGACAAGAAGGGTGGAAATGCTGGAATGAGATTAGAACAGTGGTGGAAAACAGAACTGGTTGGAGAGATTATGTGGCAATCCTATGTGCTTCAGGGCATGGAGAAAACTAACTAAATGGATACCAATCCTCAAATTTCTCCCTCAAACTATAACATTTTGCCTCAGAAGAAGATTTCCTTCAGGTTAAGTATTGAGGTTCCAGGAGGAACACATTGTCTCACAAAACAAAAAATAAACGAGATGGTCCTAACTGGAATAAATTTGATCAGAGATTTGCGAGATTAGGATTAACTCTGGGCTAAACAATAACAACAACAAAAAAATGGGGTTAGAATACACAATATACAAGATGATCTCTTCTAGAGATTTGAAGAGTACTTTTGTACATGGTTCATATATCTAGTTTTCAAGGTTAACTTGCGACAGTCTGTAGTGTTGGCAGCAATTTGTCAACAGAAAAGCTCATAAAAAGATTTAATTAATATGATAGATGAGGAAGAAAGAAAAGTAGTGTTATCAGTGGCAGGCTCATGTAAAACTGGTAATAGGTCCATGGTAAATGTGAAATGTAGACCTCTGTAAAGCTGGTAACAGGCTCAGGGTAAATGTGAAAAGTAGGCCTGTGTAAAACTAGTACTAGGCCTTAGTTAAATGTGAAGTGTAGCCCCTTATCAACTGGCTAAAAGCCTAGGCCAAATGTGAAATGTAGGCCTCATAACAAACTACTCACCAAGAACTTTAATAATCAATGCTGAGTTACAGGTACATACACACACATATGGTGTTAGAACAGTATATATGTGTATATATATATATATGTGTATA
>NC_068986.1:93192759-93192991 GCF_001194135.2 Octopus bimaculoides | reverse complement strand
TATATATATATATATATACAGACACATATATATATATATATACACACACACACAGACATATATATATATATATATATATATATGTGTGTGTTTATATATATATATACATACACATAACCCATGCTAGCATGGAAAGCGGACGTTAAACGATGATGATGATAATAGATATATACACATATATTTATATATATATATATACATATAGATAGATAGATAGATAGATAGATAGATA
>NC_068986.1:93189915-93192749 GCF_001194135.2 Octopus bimaculoides | reverse complement strand
TAGATAGATAGATAGATAGATAGATAGATAGATAGATAGATAAGAAAAAAGCACAATCCTTTATCAAAAGGACATCTACTTTTGCCTTTAATAGTAAGGGGAGTAGCTCCCTACAAATTGCAGGTGTTTACCAACTGGCCCACTTGCCTCCTGCCTCATCTGGACTGGTTGTTTGGGATGTAGAAGCTTTGAAGAGTAAAGATCAAGTACCTTTCGGCACAAAAAGAAGAAACGTGATCTTTTGCTTGCTAAAAGTCAAGGATGCTAACATTATAATATTCCAAAGAGGGGAGAGTATAAAATACAGCACCAAAAAGAAATATTGATTTTTTTTTCTAGTGTGGGTTATAGGACACTAAGTTCTTTTGTAGTGGAGAAGTGTTTCATGGATAATCTCATAATAGTCTACTTGACAACTTCTCAGTCTATTTATTAAGGTAAGAGTTCCAACTTAGCTCATAGAAAAGACCCCAAGGTAAGTAGTGAGAAGATTTGATTTGAACGATAAACAAGTGGGGTCGGGAAAGCAAAGGGAATATAGTTAGTAATTCTTGACCATTCTGACAATTGCCACACCAAAGTACAATTACAATTGAAAAGGTGACAATAAGGAAGTCATTTGCCTGTACAAAGAGCAACATCTATAAGAGGGGTAAGAATGTGTGTATGTATGCGTATGTGTGAATGCATATGTATATTTGTATGCTGTGTGCGTGTATGTATAAGAAGCGTGATAGTGTGTATATGTAACAGTGTGTATATTTGCGTATAGTGAAAGCATGTAGCTTAGTGGTTAGGATACTCAACTCATGAGCGTAAGGTCATAAGTTCAATTCCTGGTGGTACATTCTGTCCTTGAGCAAAACATTTCATTTCATATTGCTCCAGTTCACTCAGCTGGCATAAATGAGGAGTACCTGTATTTCAAAGGGCCAGCCTTCTCGCATTCTGTGTTACGCTGAATCTGAGAACTACGTTAAGGGTATGCTTGTCTGTGGAGTGCTCAGCCACTTGCATGTTAATTTCACAAGCAGGTTGTTCTGTTAATCAGATCGACAGGAACCATTGGCATCGTATCTGATGGAATGCCACTTTTTGTGTATGAGAGTATATGTTCATGAGAAATACCTGAGTATTTGCTGGTTTAAGAAGTGTGGTTGTAGTGATGGTGCATGTGTGTGAGTATGTCTCAGAAAAATTTTACTTTGCGACCACAAGGTTCAGGGTTCAATCCCACAGTGTGGCACCTTGGAGGAAGTAACTTCAACCACAGCCTTGGCTTGACCAATATTTCATGAGTAGATGGAAAGTGTGAGGAAGCCTGTCAGATAATGTCATCATCATTTTACATCTATTTTCTATGCAGGCATGGGTTAAGTAAACCATAATAGACTGAATGTGTTCTTAGACATATCAGAGGACTGCCACTTACTCAGACATTCCATTTTAGGCAACAGTTGGATACCTAACACAGACCATTTTACACATTGCAGTTGGTGGGGATCTTACAGAGGTACAAACACTACAATGTACGTATGTCATTCATTCACTCATTTAACAACCATTTTCCCATGCTGGCATTGGTTGGATGAGGACTTGTAAGAGGTAGAATCTTATGACTGGATGTTCTTCTTGTCAAATAACAGTAGCATTCTTCCTTTTCATGGGACTGTCACATTTGGATAATTTTGTCCTTAATATCTTAAGTTTGGTAGTAAAATTTAAAAAAAAAATTCGCAGGATGGCTAGGCCTAGAATATGTTTGATTATAGATCTGATTGAGAAGAAACAATAACAACAATTAAGAAAAACTGGAGTAGGGAATGAGTGTGTATGTATTAATTAATTAATTAAATAATACAGGGCATTGTTTAATTGATCAGTACACACACACACACACACACACACACACACGCACACACCAATGAAGAAAATAAAGATTAAATGAAATATACTTTTAAAAAATAATCAGAAAACAGATTAAAAAAACATAACAATACTACTTTCCAGTATTGATGAGGATGATAATGATAATGATGATGATGATGGTTGTGGTGGTGGTGGTTATGATGATGATAATGATGATGGTGGTGGTGTTGGTAATGAAGAAAATGATGATAATGAAGGTGGTGGTGGTGGTGGTGGTAGTGGTAGGAGTAGTTGTGCTGGTTACAATAAAGATGATGATGATGGTGGTGGTGATGGTTATGATGATGATGATGATAATGATGGTGGTGGTGGTGGTGGTGGTGTTGGTAACGAGGAAGATGTTGATGATGATGATGGTGGTGGCAGTTATGATGATGAGGGTGATGACAGAGGTAGTGGTGGTGGTGGTGGTGATTACATAGCTGAGATCCAGTCACACAAGTGTAAGCTGAACTGCCAGCATAAATGACTTCATCACTGCCAACAACACACACACACACACACACACACACACACACACACACTCATTCACTCCTCCAGCTTTTTCCTATCATCTGGTGTTGTTCTGAAATTTCATTGGTCAACCATCAAAAGGATTTGATCAAGGTGTTTTCTAGCAACTCCTGGCAGCAATGTCAGACTGCATCTTTTGAAGTTGAGCAGTGACTCAGACCGACAGGACTGGAGGAAGGACAAAAAAAAAAAAGATAAGCAGACAATCGCAACAGTGACAAGAAATTTACTTATTGTGTTTTCTAGCTACTGTTGCTGTTGTTGTATTACACTATATGTCTCACGAACACACTCTAAATTACACACACACAAGCACACACATACACACTTATAGATAAGTATGTATGTGTGTGTGAGTCACTTTACTTGTTCCGTCCATTAGTCAGTGCGAC
>NC_068986.1:93189431-93189858 GCF_001194135.2 Octopus bimaculoides | reverse complement strand
ACACACATACACACTCTAAATTACACACACACAAGCACACACATACACACTTATAGATAAGTATGTATGTGTGTGTGAGTCACTTTACTTGTTCCGTCCATTAGTCAGTGCGACCCCCCCCCCCGTCCATTCTCCCATTTTCAGCAATCCAAAGGTACTAACAGGTAGACCATCACCATCAATATTAGCATGACAACGATCAAAACAAGCATGTCTGTGTGTGTATATGCATTATCATTCATCATCATTTTACATCCGGTTTCCCATGCTGGAGCACTGATTCCTGACTATATAAATACATATATTCTTTTATTCCTTTACTTGTTTCAGTCATTTGACTGCAACCATGCTGGAGCACCGCCTTTAATATATATATGTATGTATATATATATATATATATATATATATATATATATATATATATATA
>NC_068986.1:93185602-93187079 GCF_001194135.2 Octopus bimaculoides | reverse complement strand
GACACGTAAAAAGCACCCACTACACTCTCTGAGTGGTTGGCATTAGGAAGGGCATCCAGCTGTAGAAACTCTGTCAAATCAGATTGGAGCCTGGCGTAGCCATCTGGTTTCACCAGTCCTCAGTCAAATCGTCCAACCCATGCTAGCATGGAAAGCGGACGTTAAACGGTGATGATGATGATGATGATGATGATGACATATATATATATATATATATATATATATATATATATACACACTATTATCCAAAAGATTGTTTGAAATTGGAGTTTCTAGTTCAATGTCAAAGATTTAGACAATTTTTTAGTATAAAAATATTCAATAACATAATGCATAAAGTTTGGGGTTTATTTGATATGGAATAACACTATTTATACATATTTTATACACAAATAATCATATTTCTTGATGGCAAGCTGTTTGGGAATGTTGTCAAAACCATTTTAGTGTCCACTTTTTGGCAACATTGCAATACATTTCGATTATTTACACTCCTTACACACTGTCGGTTGAGATAACATCACTTAATGACTGCGTTAAATGTGTTATTGTTTCTTTCAGGTTCAATTATTAAGAATAAGTGAAATTAGTAAAATTCCTAAAAATCATCCTAAGTATGGGCAAAACCAGTAATTTATCACCTGGAAAGAGACAAAGGATTGTCACATTACGTAGTGAAGGCGATAGTTTTTGAGAAATAGCCAAACAAGTTGAAGTTTTCTATGCTGCCATCCATTCCACAATAGTGAGGTATAATTGAAACAGGAAAAAATAACGACAAAGCGAAGTGATTTCTAAATGACAGGATAAGTTTATCAGAGTCACCAGCCTTCAAAACAGGTGCCCGACACAAAATGAAACTGTATATATATGTGTATATATATATATATGTGTGTATATATATATATATATATATATATATATATATATATATATATATATATATATGTATATATACACACACACACACACATGCATGTATGTGTATACATATGCATATATACACACACAAGCACAAATACACACACATACATAAGAGCATATATGTGTGTGTGCCTGTGTGTGAGGGGGAGGGTTGTCTTTCTGTCTATGTTTGTTTGGTGACAAGTATCGCTGTGTTAACATCTTCGTAACTTAGCAGTTTGGCAAAAGAGACCAACAGAATAAGTACAAGGCTTACAAAAAGCAGTTACTGGGGCTGATTCATTCGACTAAACAATTCTTCAAGGCGGTGCCCCAGCATGGCTGCAGTCTAATGGCTGAAACAAGTGAAAAAAAAGATTGTGTGTGTATATATATATATATATATATATATAAAACATAATATAGGATAAATTCTTTATAAGAATTTATCAAGTAGTCAGCGTGAAAAAAACCTCATAATGAAAAAATAACGAAAAATTTCGTAATGAAAAAATTCATCACTTCTTCATAAATATAATTAATTATATATAAAGGGCATTAACTGTGTATTAAT
>NC_068986.1:93178437-93184771 GCF_001194135.2 Octopus bimaculoides | reverse complement strand
AATATAAAGCTATCTTCAGCCGCAAATGTATTCTCTCCCAAGAATTATATCACATAGACGTTAAAGGAGGAAGAAAGATGAGATATAAGAGGTGAGGTTCCGTTTGGTATTTTGCATTGTACTATACCTCGTAGAATTCTTAATTTGATATATTTATACATAATTTCCTCGGTACTCCGGAATCCGTCCATACCTTGCCACAATTCAGTGTGTAGTGTTAAGTTGGTGGTTAAAACAATATAATAAAATAACATAACAAAAATGAAATAATAATATAAAATAAAATAGGCATATAAAATACTAAGAAGAAAAATAATACACAGATATTCATACAAAAATAAAACTAAAATAAAAATAAAACATAAAAGGAGTCAAATCGGTGGGGTGGGTAATCTAAGAAACAAATATATATATATATATATATATATATATATACACATGTACATGTACATATGTATGTATTACGTAACGCAGCTATTCTGCAAGCACTATTTTAAGCTAAACAAATAGAGCTTATTGTTCCTCCCTAATGTTTATTGACCATGTAACTCTTCTAACAGATAATCTGTTTCTACTATTGTCTATTATTGATCCTGTTCTGTAAAAAAGTAATGTGCACTAGCTGCTGCTACTGCTGCTACTACTACTTTACATAAGCTATTGTGACTGATCAATTGTGAACCCTGTTTGAGAGTTCTAGATTTCAATGTGTTCGATATTAACATAAAATAACTCACAGACATGCTCCAGGCAGGCTGTCTCCTCTCTCTCTGTGCCTTTTTTAATGTTATCCTAACGGCCTCTGTTCCTTGGAGTCAGCTGCTTTCATGCCACCTCCACCTAGGCAATCCCAAATCACTCATTTCTCATCTTTGCCTCACCTGTGTCGTGCCTAACACATTATAATTTATTATTATTATTCAAGATTCTTCTGCTGAATCCTTAGGTAAACACACCTGTTGTATTGTGCAGAAACACACTTGGATCTAAAATATCTTTAGTGCTTTTTACATATGAATATATACCACACACACATACACACATACATATGCATGCACACAAACACACATAAGCAAAATACAAATGCTATATTTTGCAATGATGCTTCTTCAGATACTAAAGAAAAGTCCAGGAGAAACTAAGAAAAGATAAAAGGAGACGAAGAAAGAGATAAGCTAGGAGAAAAAAACACAAAGGATTCGTTCATATGTTCACCCTCTGGCTAACCAGGAGTGCCTGTTACTTTGTGTGGACGAGTCCATGTGTGTGTGTGTGTGTGTGTGTGTGTGTGAGTGAGTGACTGTGTATGTATAATAAAATTAAAAACAAGAGAATAGAGATATGTACATCCAAGTTTTATTTTATAGTTAATCACATCTTTCTTCATCAAGATCTATGTACATTTCCATTGCAAGTAGGTGCACACTCTCAGATGTGCATTTTGGTGTTAATTATCAGTTCAACTATTGGTGCACATACATATGTACATATAGATGCACACATATGTGTGTGTATGCGTATGTGTGTAATAAAATATACATAGATCCTGCGGTAACCATTTATCCCATCCTTCTTCCCCGGTATATAGATCCCCTTTACATAGACCCCATTCACTTGAATTCTCTCCTTGTTAATATTTTCCCTATGGGTGGGACATTACTGGTATAAGTCACATTGGTGTCAGAGGACCTACAGAAGCCTAGGGCACTACCCCTTTTTCCAGACTCACCAAGTAAAACAACTTCCACAGACTGATACAGGCCATTTGTCATGTATCTTCTCAGATTCATCAAAATTATACTCTGTAAAATTCATTTGTAAAGGAGCTAACCCTTAACAAGGACCTCAGATGATAGCAACATGACATGATAACTACTACTACTACTATACTGCTATAAATACAGAGTCAGTGGGGGATACGCTAAACCCTATCTCACAGGTGACAGTTACTGAAGTTGGAAGTCATTGTTCTACAATATCACTTAACAAGCTGACCTTTTAGGGGGTAGTTATGTAGATGATGACAGTGGTGAGGATGAGGGCGACATTGATCAAAGCACTGGTATCTTAAAGCCCCTTTACCTCAATGCATAGAGTGTACTGTAAACACAAATCATCTGAAAGGAGGTGTTCTCCAAAGACACAACAGTGATTAACATATTCCCATTCAGGCCTACCAGAACATATTAAGAATGAATATATACATCATTGTTTTGGATTCTTTCTGTTCTGCATGCACATGATGAATTTTCATTAGTTTGGCAGATATCAGTATGCATCAACAAATAAGTTGTTTGTTGAATACTATAAACAGGAGTCACCATTCTTGTTTAAATACATTGATCTGAGGGAAGCTTTCACTGAAAAGACACAATCTAGTCAAAACACAGGTGTCTCAAAGTCCCTTATGTCAATGAAACAAGCTTGTTGTGAACACGTGATAATTTATTATTTCCCTTGCAGTTGTTTCACAAAGAAGTTGGCAACTATGATACCTCTTCCTAGCACAAAACCAAACTGCATCAAATTTGCAATGACCCTTTCTGTAAATTTCGTAACCTGGCCCAACAATTTGAAATCTCTATTGTTTACTCTCTCTCTAATGCATCTGTTTTGCCTTTGCAACAGTGTACAATAACACTGCTACACAAGTCATTGACTTATGATACCTTCTTCTATTACACCTGGCTGACAATTCAAGTGGTTAATTTCAAGCCTAATTTGCTAAATATTTTAAGCATCTCAACTATTCCGAATGGCTCACATTCATAACTACATATGTATCTATGAATGTGTGTGTATGTGTGTGTGTGTGTGTGTATAACCATCATTATCATCACCATTTGATGTTCATGTTCCATGCCAGAATGCATTGGACAGTTTGTCAGAATCAAATGGTTCCAGGGACTCTACTGTGCTCCAGCGTCTGCTTTGGCATAATTTTCAACTGGATACTCTTCCGAACAATTTACAGAATGGACTGGCTACATTTTTTCCTGTGGCACCAGCACCACTGACGTTACCATGCAGCTCACAAGAATACAACCTTGAGGGAAGAATCAGCGTTATGCTTGGGAATGAGGGGCTACAGAATGGGAGAAGGGCGGCAGAACGGGTTCTTGTAAAAGAGCTGCATGGTTACTTACATTTAATAGGGAAGGGAAAGAATGATTAGTGGGAGGAGTAAAAAGATAGGTAAGAGATGAGGTGGCCCCTTATCTGTGTGCCTGAGTGTGTGTATGTGTATATATACATATACATGTGTGTGTATTTATATATATATATATATGTGTGTGTGTGTGTGTATGAATGTGTGTCTTAATACTTTGCATGTACTACGTCCTCATGTTAATGTCTTGTTCTTATCTTTTTTCTCTATTTTTAAAAATTAATTATATAGGGTGTTCAAAAAGTCTCTCCGCAGTGAATTTTTTTTCTCTCCAAGATGTATTTCAAAACATGTGTAGAAGAGTCAACTTATGTATTGAAATGAAGGACGGCACTTTCAACATTTCTTATAAAGTTTTTTAAAGTCTTATAAAGTCCAATATATTCCTTTGTAGTCTTATATCATCTTATAAATATTTATTTTGCAATAAAATATTCACTGCGAAAAGACTTTTTGAACACCCTGTGTACCAAGATGCAATTCGAAAAGTCCACCTCTTACATAGATATATAAGTGTGAACGATTCTACATACCATGCTGGATACATGTGGTGTTCATCTAGTATGTTGATTTTTTTTGTTCATTTTTATGTGTCTTGATTATGCTTGCACTGATGATTAAAAAGTGCATTTTGTGCACTAATTATGAAATCATATGATTTGCAGCTGAATCTGTTTTTAAAAGGTTAACTTCGAGAGGTGCATTCCCTCGCATTCAGTACAATGTGTTTATTATAGTAGTTTTGACTTTAAGAGTCCCTCCTAGCATGAGGTATTTATGTATAGTAATGCCCTTAATATATATAAATAAATATATTTATAGGGAATAATTAATAAATTTCTCCCTTATGAGGTTTTTCACACTAACTACTTGATAAATTCTTATAAAGATTTTATCCTATTTTTAAATTGTATATATATAGATATATATATATGTGTACATATAAATATATCATCATCATCATTATAATTTAATGTCCGCTTTCCATGCTAGCATGAGTTGGACGAATCATCATATAATGAATTTACTGTATACAGTACCCAGGTGCACTACAACTCATCAGAAAAAGTAGCCAAAAGTGCATGAATGGTGCGTAGAACTTGCACAGGAAGTGAACAGTGAATGAGTTGTTTAAAAAGAGGAAGGTGGGCATCAGGTGTTCTGTTGGCAAATTTCAGGAACCATGGAAGTTTTGAAGGATGTAGTGTCTTGACATCTAACAACTGACACTGATAGTTTATTCTATGCTTCAGCAATTCTGAGCATTAAAAGAGAAAAAAAACCATCACCGTTATAATGTCCACTTCTCCACGCTTGTATGGGTCACTCACAATCCACTAAGACTCATTTTCTACAGCTGAGTGCTCTTCTTGTTGTCAATCCTAAGCTGTTTCCTGTTCACGTAATATTTCCCCATGACAAGACTTTATTTACAACTATCACCCAATATCAAGGCAAGGAGGCAGGTACACATACATATATGTATGCTTACACACACGAAACACACATACATGTATGTATGCACACACCCACACACACACATGCCAGTCTCTCTCTCTCTCTCTCTCTCTCTCTCTCTCTTTCTCTCTCTCTCTCAATATATATATACATGTATATATATATATATATTATCAATATTTAGCAGAAACAACAAAGTGACTCAAGGGCTGAGAGTTTCATGTGTTAGCATATATATATGTGTGTGTATATATATATGTATATGTATGTATGTATGTATATATGTATGCATGTGTATGTATGTATATATATATATATGTATATGTGTGTGTGTGTATGTATATATGTATGTATATGTATGTGTGTATATGTATGTATGTATATGTATGTATATATATATATGTATGTATATATATGCATGTATATATATGCAAGTATGTATATGCATGTATGCATATGCATGTATGTATATGCATGTATGTATATGCATGTATGTATATGTATGTATGTATATGTATGTATACACACACACACACACACACACACACATATATATATATGTGCATGCTTATATTCATATATTTGTATACAGACACATGCACACATTGCAAACTGGCATTAGAAAGAAAAAGAAAGATATGGAAAGAGAGACGAGAGCAATAAGTGAAAAAGCAAAGAAAATAAAATAAATAAACCAACAAAGAGTGAATAAGAGATAGAGAGAAAGAAACAAACAAACAACACAGCATAGAGTGAAATCAGTGTCTCTCTTAGATGAAATCAGTTAGAGTGACAAGACAAGGTGATGTTTTGATTGTTGCTGTTGTTTAGTCCCAGGTTAATCATGATCAATCAGAATTATATTCAAAGACATTCCAAACATGACCAGCCAGACATTTTTAGGTATAATTCGATCTATATTACCCAGCGTGTCGTTTAGATATCTATGACAACACTGTGTGATTTTAGACATTTCTGGCTGTTATTTCTAGCAACTGTGGTGGCTGTGTAGAGGCTCCCTTGATGCCTTGCTGTGAGGTGTGGTGCTCATGTGACACAAATCACAGAGAAGAATCAATGAAGGGGTGATGGGTTAAGACAGGGAAGAAGAAAAAGAAGAAGGAGGGGGATACAGTTGATGTCAGTATGTTCACAACCATAGCAACCAATCAGAAGATACAATAACGGCAGTGACGGGGGTGGGTGGGAGAGGTGTTGGTGGTGGTGGTCATGGCAGGAGAGAAATCAATATGGAGTGAGTGAAAGAAAATCAATAGTGACGAAAAGGTAGTATGAAGGATGAATTGTCCTCAGAATAGGGTTATACAAACCCACTTCAGGTTACTGAACAGGAATGATGGACAATGAAGATCGGAGGAGAAGGAAGGCTGGTGGGGACAGACACTTAAGAAAGCGTAAGCAATGTTACATAGGTGTATGTGTGGTCATGTGTGTATTTACGAGTTTGTATCACAGCCAGCAGTATGTAAGCTGTAACCATTTCACACATTAAGGAGCATCCAAGGAGAAGGTTGACATACACAGCCATTACATATATATATATATATATATATTTCTGTTACACCCACAAAGAAATATCTACATATTTACACTCACTCAAATATCCCCATATACATACATACATACATACATACATACATACATACATACATACATATATATATATATATATATATATATATATAT
>NC_068986.1:93175668-93177948 GCF_001194135.2 Octopus bimaculoides | reverse complement strand
ATATATATATATATATATATATATATATATATATATATACACACACACACACACGTACACTCACCCACACATTTATGAGGTGCATTGAAAAAGTATCTAACTGTAATTTTTCTCTCCAAAACTAATGCCATGCAGGCAAAATCCTTTGAGTGGGAGGTGATGCTGTCCTTCCTGTGCATGTGTGAACATTTTCACACCAGTAGGCCACATCAGTTCCTGGCTGTTATGCTTAGAATACAGACATGTAGTGTACACGCATTGGATTTTCATTTTCATGTAAGATGACTGAACACATTGAGCAGAGACATTGCACCAACTTTGCTAAGAGCTTGATATTCAGGTTCAGACCATCAGGTCTCTGGTGATGATACTATGGACAAAACTCAGATAAAGGACTGGTACCATTACTTCAAGCATAGCCGAACCTCAAGTGGGCTGCCCACAAGCCAAAATGAGGAGCCAGCGAATAGCCATGGAAGGCTGTTGTGTAATATTCCAGTGAATTGCTCATGAAGTTGGAATAAGCACATGATCAATGCATTGCATTTAAATGGAGGATTTGTGAATGAGGCAAGTATTGGCAAATTTCATCAGCAGAGTGCTGGTGGAGCAGCAGAAACAACTGCAGATGGAAACCGCTCAGGACATGCTAGGCTGTGGAAACCATGACTCAGACATCACGAAGACCAGCATTACTGGTGATGAAGACATGGGCTTATGGTTACAACCTGGAAACCAAGTTCCAGTCCTTCAAATGGAAGCATCCATCATCACTGAGACACAAAATAACATGACTGGCTCTCAGCTATGTGAAGGTAATGTTGACGCGTTTCTTTGACTCCTGCAGTATTGTGCATCATGGATATGCACCACAAGGCCAAACAATCAATAAGGGATATTACCTGAAGGTTATTCGTTACCTTAGTAATGCTGTGCCTTGAAAGTGCATGGATGGACATGCGGACAGTTGTAGCAAACTCATAAGAGGCGGAGAGAGAACATAGGAAACTATTGATTTCTCATTGGTTAAAAATTACTGCCCATATACGAATTCTGAACTTTCATTAAAGAAATCTTTCACGAGGTACGGTTCTAGAATTCGTGTATGAGCAGTTATAAAAACCCTGATTTTTGGGAAACTCTCCAGTTGGAATGTCACTCAAATCCACGACACTCACTCTCAAGTGATCGTTGGATTGTCAATCAAATCCACAGCACAGTAAAGAAATGGGAACTTCACCACAACAATGTGCCCACTTATTCCACCCACTTAATCCAAATTTTCCTGGTAAAGAACAACATACTATGTTAAAAAAGGCTCCCTACTCTCCCGGCTTGGCACCACGTGACTTCCGACTTTTCACCAAACTGAAAACCATACCGAAAGGGAAGTGATTTGGATTGGGAGAGGAAATTATGAGAAAAGTGATGATGGAGCTCTATTTTATTCCAGAAAAGGCATTTGAGACACCTTACCAGCAGTGGCAGAACTTGGAAGAAGTGTGTGAACTCCCAAGGGGAGCATTTTGAAGGCAATTAAATAACATTTGGGAAATGTAAAAGTTGTTCTTTTTTTGTCTTAAAGATCAAGTACTTTTTGAACTCACCTCATAAATATATACATATGAATGTATGTATGTATGTATATATTAAAGGTGTGAAATTAAGTAATACCATCTGGTTGATAACTGATGAAAAATTAGGGACCTTCTGTGCCTGTCTTCCATCCGTTTGTGCACTCAATATACATTATACACTTCTTATTTTTCATTTGTGTATTTACAATATATTTTTTCTCTCATTATATATAAATATGTATGTCTGTATATATGTATGTATATAAATACATATGTATTATATACATATGTATTATATATATATATATACAAACATATATATATATATATATATATATATATATATATATATATACAAACATATATATATATATATATATATATTTATGTATGTATATGTATGTAGAAAATATTCAATCATCACTGAATGTGACTAAGGGTGCTGAGACACCTACATTGCTAGAAATAGGAGTAAAATACTTTTTGCATTGTAGGAAGAGTGCAAAATGTATACACATATGCTGACAGGGAAGAAACTGTCCCATGATCGAATCAAAAATCTCCTAGACTAGACATCTAGTTTCATGTATTTCCATACACTTCATCAGTGTATGTGTATGTATGCATGTGTTTATGTATATGTGTGTGTGTATATGTATATATATATATATATATATATATATATATATATATATATATATAT
>NC_068986.1:93168815-93173587 GCF_001194135.2 Octopus bimaculoides | reverse complement strand
GAGAGAGAGGGGGAGAGGGAGAGAGAGATGTGGGTAAGAGAGAGAGATGGGGGAAGAGAGAGAGATGGGGTAAGAGAGAGAGATGGGGGAAGAGAGAGATGGGGGAAGAGAGAGATGGGGAGAGAGAGAGATGGGGAGAGAGAGAGAGATGGGGAGAGAAGAAGAGAATGAGATAAACATTAAAATGTCTGATGTCAAGTAAGTTAGCATTGAATCGGTGATGTCTCCAATTAAGCAGCGCCAAAACAACTGTACCAAAACATCTCATACCGATTCCGTAATGATTCCATTACAGAAGTGTAATCAATGAGAGAGTAAGAGATTACAATTTTCTCCTTTCCATTAGAGAGTTTCTCATTTCCTTCAAAATGAATGTAAACAACATTAGTATGATTTTGCAATATCATATGTTTTAGAACTGGACAACAAATGCAGGAAGTTCAATTAATCAGTGCACACCCACTTCATGGTTTGCTCATCATTAACTTGGCAATAATGCTGAGAAGGTTTAATAATATTAAAATGTCAATAGTTGTCTCCCATGGTTGTGAAAGAACCAAAATAAAATTTATCATTGATTGATATTGTTTTTTCTCCTCATGGTTATTCCCTCGTAGTTATTTGTAGTTAGCTTTTTAATTAGAACTGTATACATTAAGTCTATAGAAATAGATTTGCACTAAGTAGGAAGACGAGAGAAATGATGAGGGAAGTAGAAGAAAAATGGAAGAATGAAACAGAAGAAATAAAATAGAGAGAAGAGTAGAATAGACGACAGCATGTGTCGGAGGAAGACAGATAATAGTTATGTGAAAACATAAACAACACTTACATGAACAATTTATATCTTTTTGTTGTTTTTATTGTTGTTGTAGTTAAAGACAAGCAATTAATTGACCAAAATGCAATTAAAAAATACGAAGTAAATACTGCATCACCAGTAACTGTGCAGCATGTGCATTAATCAAATATGTCAGTAATATGCAGCAGAGTACAACATCAACATGTATGCAATTCTCTGCATTAGCAGCAGGTTGCAGTGAGAGTCGGTTAGATATGTCATAAGGACACCAGATTAAATTAAATTCTTAATAACAAATGTGTGAAGTCACACATACAAGCTGCTATAAATAGTAGCTAAAATATCCCTCAAACCACACTTCTCTCTCATATAAAGCAAAGACACGTAAGTAGTTCTACATGACTGTGACATGAAGGAAATTTGATTTGCAGCTACATGGGTCTACATGTGATTCTATCTTGGACAAATGCCTTCCCTCACTTGTTCAGTTTAATAACCAAATCTCCAAAAATCAATTTTCTATTGCTGTTTGAAATGGTGTCTACACTTTCTGCCAGGGAAGCCTCAAGGCAGCGACTGCCCTAATCTAATGCTTGCTCATTCATTTTATGTTTGTTCTTTGATGCTTTCATGGGTCATGCAAATATAACATTCTGAGGCATTGTTTTACAACCGGATATCTTTCTTGATGCTAATCCTTTCTTGATTTTCAAGTAAAGGATCTCTTATTCCACTCAGCTTCCTAAACACAAAGTGACTGGATGATTTCTTGACAAGGAAAACTGACAACATTGCTTGCCACACTTTCCTACAAGCAATCATACATGTAAAACAAACACATAGACACACATGAAAAAACATGTGCAAGCAAACACACACTCACACAGATAAGATGGTCTTCCACACAGTTTCCATCTACCAAATTCACTAACAAGACATTAGTCAGCTCAGGGCTATTGTAGAAGACACTTGCCCAAAGTGTCATGCAGTGAGACTGAACCCAAATCCAGGTGGTTGCAAAACAAGCTTCTTAACCACAAGGCCATGCCAGTTTGGATGATTCTTAAATACCCTGTTCCAAACTTTGACAGACAAAAGAAGAAAAAAATGAAGAAAGAAGGGAGGAAACCAAATCCCAACTTTGTTTTCTTCAAACTTACGTATCAGAGACTTGGGAAACAACAGTTTGGTATTTAAAAGGTTCTCAGTCCTAAATCTTGCTTCCCAAAAGAATTCTGAAACAGTGCAAAAGTTTCTTCTAAGACTTTTAAATGTTATCTAACTGCAATTCTGAAGGTGGTGCTCTGGAGTGGTCTTGCTCATGATGGCTATGAACTAAAGAACAAATATGGGAAAACTCCTTACATCAACAAATGCACACGTGTGCATGCATGCGTGTGTGGATGCATGCAAGCACACACGCACACACATACACACATCACCAATATAGCCATTCATGAAATAAGATATATGTGTGTGTGTGTGTGTGTGTGTGTGTGTGTGTGTGTGTGTGTATATATATATATATATATATATATGTTTATAAATACATATATATAAATATAGATAGACAGACAGACAAACAGAGAGAGATACATACACATATGTACAAACACATACACATGTATCCGTATGATTGTATTTATGTATATATTGATGTATACGCATACATACATAATTGTTAATAAATTTATACGCAAAGAAAATTATGTATAGATACATACACACACATGCACACACTTGCATACATACATACATACACATTTATGACCATGTATATACATAAACTCACGTATGTCTACGTGTGTGTGTGTGTGTGTGTGTGTGTGCGCGTGTAAAGGACATTTTTGAGGAAATGGACTGTATAATCAGAATAGCAAAGAACATTTTTTTTCTCTTTCTTCCAAAGATAAAAACACCAAGTAATGGAATGGTTAGAATAAAGAGGAGATAAAGGAAGAGAAATATTACTGCCATTTCATTCAATGAGCATTACGTAGGAAGAACTCTCACACAGAAATTAATACACGCGGGCACACACATACATGTGCATACACCGCACATACATACATACACGTACATCTTTCTCCCCACATCTCTTCGCCAGTCTTTGACAATAAATGCCAACACACAAAGACTGACTTTGGTTAGAATTTGTTATCAAAATAGTCATTATGTAATGAATAGAAAATAGAAAATATGACAAAAACAAAAATAATTTTCTTTTTGTTAAAAGTATTTTCCAGAACAAAAGACCAAAATGGGCTAGTTGGTAATATGCAGTAGTGGTGGTGGTGGTGGTGGCGGTGGTAGTAGTAGTAGTAGTAGTAGTAGTAGTAGCAGCAGTAGTAATAGTAGTAGTAATTTTCTAATGTAGACAGAAGACTACAAATTTTGTAAAGAAGGGACCAGGGTGGCATGGGCTGTTGTGGGGGTAGTGGGACATAGGTGATTAAATCAAAACCAGTACTTGACGGGTCCTTTCTTTTGCTGACCCTCCTCTGAAGAATGAAAAGACAAAAGTCAGTCACAGTGGGGGTTTGAACTCAGAACGTAAATTAACACAATTACATTCTTCAATGCATCTTGCTCAATGAACAATAATGATAGCCACCACAATGATGATGATGATGATGATGATAATGACATTGAAGATTCCCCTACCATTCATGATGAATTAAGATGATGATGATCATCATCATGATATTTATCAAAAAGCAAAAAGCCATGAACTTAGGAAGAGGGTATAATCAATTATAGATCCGGCCAATTGTAACTGGTATGAATTTTACCAAACACAAAACGATGAAAGACCAGGTCAAACACGATGGGATTTGAACTAAGAATGCAAAGATATAACTAAATACATAAGGCATTTTCATTCGTGTTTTACCAGTTCTGCCATTTCTTCTTCTTCTCTTCTTAATCCTTCTTGCCCCTTGGGGAGCATAGGGCCTCAGCAGTTATTTTCCACTTTTTACGGTCATTGGTGTGTTTCTTGGCTGCTTCCCATGTCAGGCCGCTGGTCCTGAGCTCGTCCAAAATGCTCTGCTTCCATGTCTGCTTCGGGCGTCCTCGCTTCCTTTTGCCCTGCGGGTTCCAGTCAAGTGCTTGTCGTGTCACATTTGAGGGTTCTTTCCGCAGTGGGTGTCCGATCCATCTCCATTTCCTTCGTCTAATCTGAACATGTACAGGCTCCTGGTTGGCCCTTTCCCACAGGTCGATGCTGGGAGATTGTCGGAGGAATTCAGGGTCAGCACGGGAGTCAGGCAGGATTTTGAAATTGATACAAGAAGAATGTGGGGTATGAAATTGAAAATAATACAAATAATAATTGGAGTAAAAGATATGATAAAGAAGAATATGAACAAAAATTTAAAAACTGTACCACACAATTCTACATCAAGTTCCCAAAATTAGTCCAGCTTGACAGCCCACATCTGTATGAAGCACATTTAATTCACAAGCATATCTCATACAATACATTCTCTGAACAAAAGTAACGACAACAAATACCCAATACTAAGGGTGGCCAAACTGCATAATCAGAAGAGACAAATATATTCCATTTTTACATACATGTCCACGCAAAAAATGATGTGTGGTAAGTAGCTTGCTTACGAACCACATGGTTCTGGGTTCAGTCCCACTGCGTGGCACTTTGGGCAAGTGTCTTCTACTATGGCCTCGGGCCGACCAAAGCCTTGTGAGTGGATTTGGTAGACGAAAACTGAAAGAAGCCCGTTGTATGTATGTATGTATATACATATATATATATATATGTGTGTTTGTGTTTGTCCCCCCAACATCGCTTGACAACCGATGCTGGTCCCCATAACTTAGCGGATCGGCAAAAGAGACCGATAGAATAAGTACTAGGCTTACACAGAATAAGTCCTGGAGTTGATTTGCTCGACTAAAGGTGGTGTTCCAGCATGGCCACAGTCAAATGACTGAAACAAGTAAAAAA
>NC_068986.1:93163993-93168615 GCF_001194135.2 Octopus bimaculoides | reverse complement strand
TGATGATGATGATATATATATATATATATATATATATTTAGCAACATCCATGTTTCTAAGTTTCCTACATTCCTGCATCCCTAGAGTAAGCATTTTAGGAAAAATAGCACTGAAACTCAATATTATCTTGGAGCCGCAGATAGTAGCCTCGAAAACTGCATCCAGCCCAGGAGCCACAGTCAAGTTACCATAACTCTATACAATCATGAGTTAATAAAACAACAATTCACACAACATATAACCTATACTATCATCATTTAATAGTATAATACAACCCACACGCAATACCTCACTCAATAACACAGAACATACTCCCACTTAATCGACACCTAATACTACAACACATACAGCACATCACTAGTAACACACACACCTCGTATTCAACACAGATATCATTTCGAAATCTAACACAACGTAGCACAATATCTACACAACCAACAAATGAAAATGCATCACACAACAAAACATAGGTCACACTCAAACACCAATCAGCACAGCACAACTCCAACAACACATAAGCTACAAAACAGACAAACAAAACATTAAAATGATACCACAACAAAGCTACACTGATATAATAAGAATAAATAGATGCACCTTTTTAAAGCCTAGCCAAGCTCATGGGCCTGGTTTCCCGGTTTCAGTGGCGTATGTATTCCCCAGCTGGACAGGACACCAGTCCATCGCAGCGTTACTCATTTTTGCCAGCTGAGTGGACTGGAGTAATGTGAAATGAAGTGTTTTGTTCAAGAACACAACACGTCGCCCGGTCCAGGAATCGAAACCACAATCTTACGATCATGATGCTGACACCCTAACCACTAAGCCACGCGCCTCCACCATTGATATAATATACAAACACAATTCTATGCACCAGACATCTCAGAAACACAGGGGTGTACTTGGTGGAGTAGAAACTTACATGCAACAGTTAAAAAGCTATGTAGCTGCTCAACTACAAATCAGACCCTTGAGGAGGGGGAATCATATTAGATGATGTAGTTTTAGATATACAAGGCCCAAGAGAAAAAAAAAAAAATTGGGGGCTGAACTGAGATTAAAAAGCAACTAGAACAATCCTGGAATAATAAATGTCCAATTTAACTATGGTGAGATCTGAAATCAAATAGTAAGTAAAATCTGGTAACTTAGTATTTTAAAGTATTTAGTCTTCCATTCCATCTTCTAATGATGATGATGATAGCAGTGAGAAGGCATACACAAGGCAGAGGAGACAAAACAAATGATAGAAAAGGAAAGAAAAGATGGAAAACAAATGAAACAGAACAATGAAGTTAGAAAACAGAGGAGGGCAAAGAGGAGGAAGATGATGTAAGACTGAAGAAGAAAGAAGAAAGAAAAGTGGCTAAACTTGTATTTATCCAATAACTGATATTGCTGTTGCAAAGAAATGTGGTAAGTGTGAAAGTAATGGCCATACTATATGGGTTATTTAAAGGAAGAAAGGGGTAATGAAAACAAAAAGAGAAAAAAAGGAAGCAAGCCATTACATTGAAAAAGGGGAGCACTTAGCTTCTAAAGTAGCCCTTCAAAGCAATTTTGTAGGTGGTCAATAATTTAAGCCTGTGGAAAGAATAGAGGAGCCTATTTGGATCATCACTGCCATGGCCACTTTTATCAACCCCCACCAGCACCAACAGCCTGGCTAGCATCACCACCACCATCGTCTCTACTATTACCATTTCTATCACCATTATCACAACCACCGCCATCACCGTTACCACTACCACAACACCTCTGACACCACCACAACTATCAAAACTATTACCACCACCTACACAAACATTATATCTATTGTCACCACCACCACCACTCCTTTCATACTACAATCACTACCACAACCACCACCACTACCTCCATCACCACTGCCTCTATCAATACCATAACCACTTCCACTCTCACTATCACTACTACCTCCTTCACTACACCTATCACCACCACCACATCACTTTTATCTTCATAATAATCACTACCACAACCACCATAGTAGGGGCAATGGGGATAGTAATAGTAGTGGTCACAGTGGTTGTGGTGGTGGTGATCTCCCCCCACCTACACAACCATCACTCTCACCATCCAATTGTCTTCTTTAGGTTCAATAATTGTGAGTTAAAGCTTAGGTAAGGATGAAACTAATTGGCTAAACGGGGGGAACTGATGCTTGGTTCACTGATTTAACAATTTCATGGTTATAGTGGATACACTGGTACCATTATCCATTCTTTCCTTGAACCAACCACTCAAACGGTCAGCCCACCATTCAAAACATGTGACCACCAAAAAGTAGTAGATGCCACTGACTTTTGTTCCTGTTGGCTTACTTGCATCATCATCAACATTATCATCAATTTTAGGTCCACTTTTCCATGCTCTCATGGGTCGGATAGAGTTTACTGAGGCAATTTTTTTTACAGTAGGATGCTTTACCTGTCACCAACCTTCACCTGTTTCCAAGCAAGTCAATGTGTTTTCCCCATAGCCAGATATGTTTCCACAAAATATTGGAAATAAACGACATTGCTTGTATGACAGTGACACTCATTTACAACTATCAAATGTCAAAACAAGGAAACACAATACACACATGCGAGGACTGATCAAAAGGGGTTAGAGAGAGAAAGCTATACGTATCATCATCATCATCATTATTGTTTAACATTTGTTATCCATGCTGGCATGGGTTGGACAGTTTGACAAGAACTGGCCAGGCTCCAGCTGTCTGTTGTGGCATGGTTTCTATGGCTGGATGCCCTTTCTAACACCGACCACTTTACAGAATGTGGTGAGTGCTTTGTATGTGCCATAGGCACAGGTGCATTTACACAGCACCAGCAAAAGTGCATTTCATGTGGCACCAGCACCTGTGGAGGACAGACCTGTATGTATGGGCAACAGTGATTTTTACTTAGTTTGATGTGTCTTCTCCTGGCCCCTAGTCACTTCCTCTCGGCATTTAAGCTGACTTTGTCCAGCATTGTTTCCATTGATGGAAGTGTTCCTGGAACTCTATTTTGGGGATAGGGAGCAGCTGCTTCACTATATTCTCTTGGATTTCCTCGGTGTCTGGAAATCTTGTTCCCTTTGAATGGGATTTAATTTTTGGAAAGAGGGAAAGCGGCAAAAGCATAGGTCTCACCAAGCTTTTAGCAAATCAATTTTCTCTGCTATCGAAATCGAACTAAATTCGACGACTGGCACTCATACCAACGTCATCTCCTTCATTGGACATGAAACTCGGCTTGCGAAGACCTGCTGGGGCAAGCGAAAGCGAAATTGTGATGGCACCTGTGGCCAGTGTCGCCTTCTTGGCACTTGTGCCAGTGACACGTGTAAAGACATTTGAGCGAGATCATTGCCAGTGCTGCTGGACTGGCTCTTGTGCAGGTGGCACGTAAAATACACCATTTTGAGCGTGGCCGTTGCCAGTACCGCCTGACTGGCCTTTGTGCCGGTGGTACGTAAAAAGCACCCACTACACTCTCGGAGTGGTTGGCGTTAGGAAGGGCATCCAGCTGTAGAAACTCTGCCAAATCAGATTGGAGCCTGATGTAGCCATCTGGTTTCACCAGTCCTCAGTCAAATCGTCCAACCCATGCTAGCATGGAAAGTGGACGTTAAACGACGACGACGACGATGATGATGATGATGATGATGTAATAGATGGAATTTTTGTGATGTGGTGTCTGTGGTGAAACAACCACACTCTACACACTTTATATACCTCAACAGAAAATAGTTTCAGGCATCACGTTCTTCAACAAAAGATAAATAGGTATATAAAACTGCTTTCTGCAGTTAAGGGTAGTGAAATTTTTTAGTGGCTATATCCGACTTCTGCAATATGTCTGAAATAAGTCCCTTGATGCCATGACTTACTTAGGCATACTTCCAATACAAGATTGATAATATAAGCACCAAAGTACCTGGGGGTCGATATATCCAACTACACTCTCTTGAGGAAGATCATGTCTCAGCAAAGCCAAAGCCAAGCCTCAGCTCAAAGTATAAAACCAATATAAAACTACAACAACAAAAGATAATATATTTATAACTCGATTCATGTTTGGCCATGTTTTTAGAACTTGTTGTATTAGCTCCCAACCCTGGACCCTCTTTCCTGTTCTTTAAACAACATATATATTAAATGTGTGTGTGTGTGCGTGTGTGCGTGTGTCCATATATTTATCAATAATCCTCAATACTGTGTATAACATATCAACTGGTGACTCAATTTCGTTAATTCCATCCCGATAATCAGGTCCATGGAACAACTAAGCCTCACATACACACACACACACATTTCCTGGTGGAGAATAATTTCAGTAGTAGTAGTAGTAGTAGTAGTAGTAGTAGTAGTAGTAGTAGTAGTAGCAGTAGTAGTAGTAGTAGTAGTTGTAGAAAGTGGTGGTGGTGGTGGTGGTGGCAGTGGAAGCAGCAGCGGCAGTGGTGGTGGTAGTGGTGATGGTAGTAGTAGTAGTAGTAGTAGTAGTAGTAGTAGTAGTAGTAGAAAGTGGTGGTGTTGGTGGTGGTGGTGGTAGTGGTAGTAGTAGTAGTAGTAGTAGTAGTAGTAGAAGCAGTAGTACACTGAACCAATTTCTCCT
>NC_068986.1:93159715-93163752 GCF_001194135.2 Octopus bimaculoides | reverse complement strand
AAAGTGGTGGTGGTGGTGGTGGTGGTAGTGGTAGTAGTAGTAGTAGTAGAAAGTGGTGGTGGTGGTGGTGGTGGTAGTGGTAGTAGTAGTAGTAGTAGTAGAAGCAGTAGTACACTGAACCAATTTCTCCTCCCACTCCATCATCACCATAACTCCCAAATTCATCTTTATTCTTCCTAACCTCACACTACCTCTCTCTTCTCAAGAAATGATAGTTCCCTCTGCATATGTTTTGTAATCACCATTCCCTATAAACTGACTGCAGCCACCAATACAGACTGGCTTCAATTCTGGAGTTTAATGGTTTAGAAAACTTATTCATCTATATGCTGCTTCCACTGCCGGCACCACCACCATATAGGCGCAGGAGTGGCTGTGTAGTAAGCAGCTTGCTTACCAACCACATGGTTCTGGGTTCAATCCCACTGCGTGGCACCTTGGGCAAATGTCTTCTACTATAGCCTCGGGCCAACGAAAGACTTGTGAGTGGATTTGGTAGATGGAAACTGAATGAAGCCCATCGTATATATGTATTTATATATATGTGTGTGTGTATTTATATTTGTGTGTCTGTGTTTGTCCCCCCAACATCGCTTGACAACCGATGGTGGTGTGTTTGCGTCCCCGTAACTTAGCGGTTCAGCAAAAGAGACTGATAGAATAAGTACCAGGCTTACAAAGAATAAGTGCTGGAGTCGATTTGCTTGACTAAAGGCGGTGCTCCAGTATGGCCACAGTCAAATGACTGAAACAAGTAAAAGTCACATTCGGCACAAACATCTGCAGAGAGGACTTGATAGAAATTGACGAACCCTATGCTCAGATACAAGCTGAATGATTCCAGGTTCAATCCCACTGGATGGCACTTTGGGCAAATGTTCTCTATTATAACCTTAGGCCAATCAAAGCATTGTGAGTAGTTTTGGTAGACGGAAGCTAAAAAAAAAAATTATTATTGTGTGTGTCATTGTGTCTGTTTGTCCCTCACTACTGTTTGGCAATCTGTGTTGGTGTGCTTATGTCCCCATAATCTAGTGTTTCAGCAAAAGAAACCAATAGAATAAGTAACAGGCTTTAAAAGATTAAGTATTGGGTTGATTCGACTAAGAATTCTTCATGGCAGAGCTCCAGCATGGCCAGAGTCTAATGACTGAAACAAGTAAAAGATAAAATCTCTATCAAGCTTAATAATGTTTATCTACATCTCTCTCTCTCTCTCTCTCTCTTTTTTTCTCTCTCTAAGTAGATAGATAGATAGATAGATAGATAGATGTGGAAGAGTAATGACCCAGTGGTTAGGGCAGCGGACTCGCGGTTTCGATTCCTAGACTGGGCGTTGTGAGTGTTTATTGAGCGAAAACACCTAAAGCTCCATGAGGTACCCGCAATGGGTAGTGGCGAACCCTGCTGTACTCTTTCACCACAACTTTCTCTCACTCTTACTTCCTGTTTCTGTTGTGCCTGTTATTCAAGGGGTCAGCCTTGTCACACTGTGTCACGCTGAATATCCCCAAGAACTACGTTAAGGGTACACGTGTCTGTGGAGTGCTCAGCCACTCGCACGTTAATTTCATGAGCAGGCTGTTCCGTTGATCGGATCAACTGGAACCCTCGACGTCGTAAGCGACGGAGTGCCAACAACAACAAGGTAGGTAGATAGATAGATAGAAAGGTAGGTAGGTAGGTAGGTAGGTAGGTAGATAAACATACAGACAAAAGACAGACAGACAGATATGGCCTTCTATCAAATCAGATGGAAATCAGATATTTAAATGACAGCCCTACTCCTTGATTAAATGAAAAAAGACAGGATGTTCAGGGTTGGGGAGTCTTTGATCTTGGATTTGTCCAGAAGAGCTATTTGGCCTGGAGCTAAACAACAAGAACCTTTTAAGTATCCCTTTTGTCCACCACAGTTGATAAACAGTGGAAAAGGTCAAGAAGGAAGGAAAGAAAGAAAACACAGGAAAAAAAATACATTTCTTTTTTATTGAGAAGTTTGTATTGCTTTCACTCCATCACTATCATCATTATCATCACAAACACCACCAACAACAACACTATCTACACCACAACCAACACCATCACCAAAAAAACATTCCTATTACATACTCTCTTTACTCTTTCACTTGTTTCACTCATTTGACTGTGGCCATGCTGGAGCACCACCTTTAGTTGAGCAAATCGACCCCAGGACTTATTCTTTGTAAGCCCAGTACTTATTCTATCGGTGTCTTATGCCGAACTGCTAAGTTATGGGGACGTAAACACACCAGCATCGGTTGTCAAGCGATGTTGGGGTGACAAATACAGACACACAAACATACACACACACACACACACATATATACATAAATACGACAGGCTTCTTTCAGCTTCTGTCAACCAAATCCACTCACAAGGCTTTGGTCGGCCCGAGGCTATAGTAGAAGACACTTGCCCAAGGTGCCACTCAGTGAGTTTGAACCCGGAACCATATGGTTGGTAAGCAAGCTACTTACCACAGAGCCACTCCTACGCCTATCTCCACAATACTGTCAAAACTATTACCACTTCTACACCACCACCAAGACACTCCAGCTAATGAGAGTCCCTTTAGATGGATGTTTGACTTGCTAGAAAAAGCAGTTGATTTCCTTGTAAACCACATCCTTCTATTGTGAAAGCGGAAGGGCATAATTTGAATAATAGACTTTGGATATTGTCAGAAAATAAGATGGGGTGGTCACAGCTAGAATGATTTGATTGTAAGCTCTACTGAATCAGGACTGACCTAGGACCAACAACAACATCACCATCAATTTCATTATTATTCCCCACCCCAATCACCACCAAAACAGCATAATGACTACTGCAATTCCACCATCACTATCATAACCACTATCACTTTCTTCACCTTCTCTATCACTCTCACCACCACCTCCGCCACCACAGTTATCATAATTACCACCATCTCCACAACCACTATCACCACCACTGTCATTACCACCACCACCACCACCACCACCATCACCATCACCATTATCACCACTATCACCCTGGCCTCCACCACAACAATTAGCATTATCTTCACCTCCACCACAACCACGAACATTATCACTACTACAATCAATATTATCACCACCTCCAACGCTGGCATCAGCATTATTATCACTTCCACTGCTATAATCACCATGGTGGGCTTTACCACTTCCAACACCGCAGCCGTCACACCACACAGATCATTTACCACAAAAACCAGTACCTTTACCCTGACCACCACCATTTCTCTCTATCACTACTTTCACTACCACCACCATCGCCAACCACTTCCAATCACCACCCATGCCATCACACTTCTCTTAAACCATGTCATTTCATCCTGAGTAGCTTCTGAAGGTCAACATCATTCAGCTTTATCCTCATAGTATCTCCTCCTCCTCCTCCTCCTTTTCCTCCACCTGCTACTATACTTTTCACTATATTCTCCATGAGAGCAACACAAGTAGCTATTGTCCTGTGGTGGACAGTACTGGAATGTAACTCCCACTAACACACACACACATATGCATACGTATATACATACATATATACATATACATATATACACACACACACACACACACACACACACACATATATATATATACATTCACATATATATACACATACACAGACACATATATATACACACATATATACATATATATATTCTTTTACTTGTTTCAATCATGCAGCCATGCTGGAGCACTACCTTAAAGGGTTTTAGTTTAAGAAATCGACCCCAGAACTTTATTTTTGTAAGCCTAGTACTTATTCTATCAGCCTCTCTTGTTGAATCGCTAAGTTACGGGGACGTAAACACACCAGCATCGGTTGTCAAGCAATGTTGCGGGGACAAACACAGACACACAAACATATACGTATATATATATATATATATATGGGAAAATGTACAAAAAAAAAAACAACAGACGAGGACAGGTGGTGTAAACAACAAACGGATGTATTAGTATGACGCTCGGGAATACGGAAAGTCTTTAACGTTTCGAGCTACG
>NC_068986.1:93156287-93159243 GCF_001194135.2 Octopus bimaculoides | reverse complement strand
CTTCTTTCAGTTTCCGTCTATCAAATCCATTCACAAGGCTTTGGTCAGCCCGAGGCTATAGGAGAAGACACTTGCCCAAGATACTATGCAGTGGGACTGAACCCTGAACCATGCGGTTGGTAAGCAAGCTACTTACCACACAGCCACTCCTACGCCTATATTTTTTCAGAAGCCAAACACAAGTAGAAATAAACAAATGGAAAGAAAGATATATTGAATGCACTAAATGCACAGACAAACAAAAAACAAACACAGAGGGTTACAAATTCCTCATTGGTTATCGGTCAAGGCGTCAAGCACAATTTCGTGCCATTATCGATAATATATTGTATCCACCCTGGAGGCAACACTGAGAGAAAGGGATAATGATAGACAGATACATGCATACACACACACACGTTTGTGTGTGTGCATAGGCTCCATCATCCGTGTACACTTAAGAAATTCACTCCACAAACACTTGAATTTGGAAGACAGAAACTCTGTGTATGTGTGTGTGTGTGTGTGTGGGTGTGTGTGTGCGTGCATGCATGCGTGCTTGCATTTGTCTCTTCTTGAGAACAGGTGTTGGTTTGTTTACGTCCTTGTGCTTTAGCACATCAGTAAAAAATATATCGATAGAATCAGGATTAGACTTGCAAAACAAAGTATAATCGACCAGTCCCTTGAAAATAGTGCCCCAGCACAGCAATAATCCAATGGCTGAAACCATTAAAAGAAAAGAAGGAATATATAGTTGTACTCTTTTGCTGACTCCTGCCATTACTGCAGTCATGCTGGAGCACCTACAAGGGTTTACAAGATCATAACAACTCCAGTACTTACATCAGCATGTTTTTTTTTATCCATCTTTAGGGTATAGGACATACAGGGACACACCATTTTTTAGATCGCTGTGAACATTAACAGACATATCTTTCTTTAAATAAATTTGAGTGATGTTTCTCTGTCCATTACGTTTTTATGTTAACTCCTCCTAGACCGTTGGTGCAAGGTCAACGAAACTCAAATCAGCAACTCCCCTAATCCCAGGGAATGTCCTAAGGGGGTCTATTTTTTTAAGGGCCGCCTAATTGAGGCCCCAATGAGCCCCTCTATTTTTACTGCATTTTAAACTAAATACATGGGATTGGTGACAAAATCAGAGCAATGACAATGCATTTCATACCAAGAACTCCTGGGGGAGTATAATAAGGAGGTTCAATTTCTGAAGGGCCTCTTCAATGGGACCCCACAGACCTGCACTATTTTTACTGCATTTACCTCACTCCTACGCTTATTGATTAAACTATGATCAGCATCAGTGCTTAGCACATTTGCAGAAATAATTTGGGGCATTCTAAATACCTTCATGTACATTCAAATCGAGATAAAGAGTTTTAACAGGTAAGTTTCAAGTGTGGTAGTGTGGATATTTATGTTTTGTAGTTCATGAAACTTATGTCTATCTAGGTGGAAAACAAATGTTCCTGTTCTGGCTACAGTATTCCACTAAAGATTTGTAATAGAAGATAGAATGAGACTGAGATGAAATGGATCTTATTTATTCTATTTCAATTTCATTTTAATATTTTTTCAGAAATGGTGAAGTCATGGAAAAATTATGATAGCTATGATAGTCATACGTTTCACTTGCTGGGCAAAGTTCAGCGAGCTAGCACCTCTGTTAGTAATGAAGGGCCTCTCCACTGGATGGCTAATATCAGTGTGCATGTATGAAAAAGTGTAAGTGATTTGAGAGAAAGATTGGGTGTATGAAGCATCAGATGTAGTGATGCAAAAGGGAAGACTGTACTGGTGCAGTCCTGTAATGCATATGAATGAAAACAGTTGCATCAAGAGGTGTTGATCTCTAGCTGTGGAGGAAATGTGTGGAAGGGGTAGTTCGATGAAGACATGGGAGAAAGTGGTGAGAAAGGATCTTCAGATGTTGCGCCACCTCAGAGGGGATGACAGGGGACCAAGACTCCTGGCAGTTTGCTGTGTTTGAAAAGACATGTCAAGCTAAGTAAAATTGGGATTGTCCTTGCATATAGATATGTCCCCTGCATCACTCTTCAGCTGAGCATTCCTAATCTTGCAGGCCCATGGGTGCCGGTGTTGTGTAAAAAGTATCTGCATTGGTGCCACGTAAAAGCACCCATGATAGTGCTGGAGAAAAGAACCCAGTACACTCTGTAAAGTGGTTGGCATCACAAAAGACACTGAGCAATAGAAACCATGCCGAAACAGACAATGCAATTTGGTGCAGCTCTTCAGCAGGCCAACTTTTGTCAAACACTCCAACCCATACCAGCATGGAAAACAGATATATATATATGTATATATATATATATCAAGTAAACCTTGGAAGAGGCATTATGCCGGTAATAAACACACGCACTGGTTCAGTCCTTTATTAATTGTATTTCTTTCAACACACGTATCCACATCAAGAATCTTGCACACGAAATACACATACGCATTACATATATATCATCATCATTTAATGTCTGCCTTTCATGCTGGCATGGGTGGGATTGTATATATATATATATATATCCCTCCTCTCTACTAGGAGGCACAAGAACTTACATACACGCATATAAACACACAATAGAAACTTCTGCCTGCCAAATTCAATAACAAGGTTTTGGTCGGCCCGAGGCTATAGCAGAAGAGACACTTGCCCAAGATGCCATGCAGTGTGACTGAACCCAAAACCAAATGACTGGGAAGCAAGTTTCCTAACCACTCAGCTATGCTTGCACTGGGTTTCAAAAGTGGCAGGGACGCTGGGACTGGTGTATTGCTGAGCAAGGTGACTTTTACAAAGGAGAGGATATTAAAACTTAGGTAAATAAGTTATTTTTTTATTAAACATAACTAGTCCAGGAACTTTTTAACACCACCTCATATATACATACTTTATCTAATCTATATATATATATATATATATATATATATATATATATAT
>NC_068986.1:93147347-93154475 GCF_001194135.2 Octopus bimaculoides | reverse complement strand
ATCATCATCATCATCCTCATCATTGTTTAACGTCCGCTTTCCATGCTAGCATGGGTTGGATGATTTGACTGAGGACTGGTGAACCAGGTGGCTACACCAGGCTCCAATCTGATTTGGCAGAGTTTCTACAGCTGGATGCCCTTCCTAATGCCAACCACTCTGAGAGTGTAGAGGGAGCTTTTATGTGCCACCAGCACGAAGGCCAGTCAGGCGGTACTGGCAACGGCCATGCTCAAAATGGTGTATTTTACGTGCCACCTGCACAGGAGCCAGTCCAGCGGTACTGGCACGATCTCGCTTGAATGTCTTTACATGTATATATATATTATATATTTGCGAGCCATCTAAGAGTCCCTAAGTCAGGGAAAAGTTGCACTGCTGGAGAAAAATAGTGAAATTGATCAGAGGGATGAGACGAAAGGACTTTACTTTGACCAGCCCAAACCACCAAACAAAGTCTAAAAAAGATTTTAGTAGGTAGGCCCACACCTGAAGCAGAGGCAGGATGCCTAGTGAAGAAGAGAGTGATTTTAAAGGGTACCTAGCACCCGGATATTTACCTGAACAGCTAGAGTGAAGTGTTTAATTTTTGCCCACATGAAACGAAGTACATTCTATGATACCTGCGAGCCCTATCATGACTACAACCACAGGTCCCTGACCTCGACCTTCCACCAATACCCTCAAGCTTGGCAAAGAGTTTGACCAGAGCATACACCAATGCACCCCTGTACACACACATATGCCCCAAAAAGGACACCCACCAAATAGACTCTCTCCCACTACCCCCAACATATACCCCTTCACACACATTGTACTCCCACACATACATTACACACCACACACTAACAACCCCCCCCCCCCATGACCTTCATGAAATTATGGTTACATTGTCACTCAGAATTTCCAAATCAACTCCAATACATTGGAGACTTGAACACACTCATTGCATGACAATTACATCTAGCAGTTCAGTAAGATAAGAAACATATGTAGTGTGCATTTTACCTGCTCCAATCCCTCAATTTCTATATGTGTATATATGTGCATGTGTGGATATATATATGTGAGGGCATTATGTGTGTTTCAACCTAAATGTCACTAAATGTCATTCAATTGACATCTAGGTAGCAATGCCACCTGTTTGAAAACTTCAGTGCACAATCCTACATGTAGGACCAAGCAGTGTGGCCCTATATCAAATAGCAACACAACTGAGAGCCATTATACTAAAATCCACTTCTCAACTTTTATATCTTATTTCAATTAAAGCTTGGAAGTATTTCAATAGACAAGAGGACTATATTTGTCATGTAAGCACCACCATTAATTCTTTCATCTTTGTTCACTATGAAACCACATGAGTGTACACAAATATTTTACAGATTGTTGTGTCAAATAAACACAATGTTGAAAGATATAAATATATGCATCTTACCATAAACAAGGTTAAAGTTCAGTCTCAATATATTGGTACTTACCTAAAATATAAACAAAAATAAATATTAATAATAATAACAACAACAGCAATAATAATAATAATAATAATAATAATAATAATAATAATAATAATAATAATAATAATAATAATAATAATAATAATAATGGCAGTGGCTGTCATGGCTTCTGATCTGAATCGATTGGAAGTGCTATCATGTACATTGTTTTGTCTTGGTATAAAAAGATGGCCTACAGCATATATTCTGCTCAATACCACAGATTTGCTTGTCAGTTGTTTGACCTTAACCAGTTGAGCATGTCTCTTGGCAGCTGACGATATGTGCATCTCTGATCATGAGCAGAAGTAGTGGGGGAGCCATGTGTTGAGAGGAATTCTTTGGGGTTTGAATAATTCACCTTTGGAAACATGGGTGTTTTGCTCAACATCCTTAAACAAATCTTATTCAGAGACCTTTTGAGCGGGATGGGCTACTCGACCTGAAGAAAATTCTAACTGGGCCCCACCTGCGAGGTCATGAGCTGTTTATCTTGATATGAGATCACCATGTCGCGCGCATATGATTGTGATGCATGTGCATGGTGTACCCTTATCAGACGGGTAGGCATGATGGGTATAATGGGCTTCGTATATTTTACCCCAGTATCACTTTGATGGCATGACCTGCTCTTTCACTCAATAATAATAATAATAATAATAATGATAATAATAATAATAAAGCCAGACAAAATGCCACAAATCATTTTGTCCAGCTTCCTAATGATTTTATCAGCTTACCATCTTATTAATAATAATAATGATGATGATTTCAAATTTTGGCACAAGGCTAGCAATTTCAGGGGAGCGGGTAAGTCAATGACATAGACCCAAGTGTTCAACTGGTACTTATTTTACCAAATCCAAAAGGATAAAAGGTAAAGTTGACTTCAGCAGAATTTCAACTCAGAACATAAAGACAGAGGAAATGCCACTGAGCATTTTACCCAGCATGCTAACAGTTCTGCCAGCTCACCTTTTTACTATAGGCACAAAACCTGAAATTTGGGATGGTGCCAAAAACATCGACGCCAGCACTCGATTGTATTTATTTCATCAATCCCAAAAGGAAGAAAGGGAAAGTCGCACACAGAATGTTAAGATGCATGAAATGCTGCTAACCATTTTGTCTCGATGCTATTGATTCTACCAGCTTCCCACATCAATAACAATAATCCTTTATATTATAGGCACAAGGCCTGAAATGTTGGAGGAGGGGGCTAGTCAGTTACATCGACCACTAGTATGCAACTATGCAACTGGTACTTATATTGACCCCCAAAAGTATGAAAGGAAAAGTTGACCTCAATGGAATTTGAACTCAAAACCATTCTGCCAACTTGCCACCTTTCACAGCCTTAATAATAATAAAAATGCTTCCTACTATAGGGCACAAGGCCTGAAATTTAAGGAAGGGAGTTAGTTGATTACATTGATCCCAGTACTCAACTGGTACTTATTTTATCAACCCCAAAAGGATGAAAAACAAAACCAACTCCAACAGAATTTGAAGTCAGAATATACAGTGGGACAAAATACTGCTAAGCATTTTGCCCGGTATACTAATGATTCTGTCAGCTTGTCACCTTAATAATAATAATAATAATAATAATAATAATAATAATAATAATAATAATAATAATGATAATGATAATGATAATAATGATAATGATAATGATAATGATAACAACAACAACAACAACAACAACAACAACAACAACAACAACAACAACAACAACAACAACAACAACAACAACAACAACAACAACAACAACAACAACAACAACAACAACAACAACAACAACAACAACAATAATAATAATAATAATAATAATAATAATAATGGTCAAGACGAAGAGCGCGATTTGATTGTAAGATATTTTATTAGTTGAACGAGTTTTTCTGTCTTTTTCTTTTCGCCTGTTATAAAATTATAACTTAAAAACTGATGATGTTGTTCCATCAACGTGTGGATGCTGGTTGCTCTCATTCATACTTTACGTTGAAATTCCTATAATTTTGAATTTTTATCACTTCTTATTTTGAACTTGATAAAGACAGACGTACTGCTGAAATATCGTTCAACTATTAACAATCAAATTTTGCTCTTCGTCTTGACTGTTTTACTGTTTTACTCTTTTACTTGTTTCAGTCATTTGACTGTGGCCATGCTGGGACACCACCTTTAGTCGAGCAAATCGACCCCAGGACACAGTATTAGAGCCCTGAAGGCCAGATATAGTAGCCTTTAGGAGGGACAAACAAGAGTGCCAAATAATTGATGTGGTGGTGCCAGGAGATCAATATGTCATCATGAAACAAAGTGAAAAGGCTGATAAATATGGAGACCTGAGAATTGAGATCACTAAGATGTGGCAGCTACGAGAGTCAAACATAACGGTTATCCCTATTGTCATCGGGGCATTGAGCTCAATACCACCCAATCTGAAAAAAAAAAAAACATCTGAAAACTTTAGAAGTACCCTACGATCTAGGTGTATTGCAAAAGTTGGCATTACTTGGAACTGCATACATATTGCATAAAGTACTGTCTGTCTGAGCTCCTTGTTGTGACTTGACAAACAGTACAAAACCCCTGCTAGACACAATATCTTCAATCAACAACCTTGAGATATTGTATACTGTGCAACGTCAAGAAGAAGAAGAAGAAGGAGGAGGAAGAGGAAGAGGAGAAGAAGAAGAAGAAGAAGAAGAAGAAGAAGAAGAAGAAGAAGAAGAAGAAGAAGAAGCAGAAGCAGTAGCAGCATGATTGATTTGTAGATCTGACTGTTATCTCTTGCAGTTCAAGTGACCCTACGGAGAGAACCGCCTGCTGTTTTTCATGAGTCAATCTGTTGCGTAACTGGTTTCACGGTGAAAGAATCTGTTCAAAGTTTACAAGGTTAAGCTGGTACTGTCCCTCTTAATCTAATTTCTGGCAGAAGATGAAAAGTCACTGATTAGTTTTCCTGTCGAATTAAAAACTAATAACGCCACTTCGTTTCCTTAGACTTCGCTGACATCACCACAGTATCTGCCTTAACCATTATTGAGATATGAATCTTTGATGATGATGATGATGATGATGATGATGTTGTTCTGACTATCTAACAGCAGTTACCACTTTGGTATATGCAGAATTGACAACATCTGTTATCAGTTGTGCATATACCAAAGTGGTAACTGAAGACGGCGCCGTTGACGTCGTAGTAGTAGTAGTAGTAGTAGTAGTAATGATGATAATAATAATAATAATAATTTCTTTCATTGGCCATGAAATGAAATACAACAAAGAAGGGTTTAAAATGATCAAAAGAAAAACAAGATAAATAAAGATTTTAAAAAATAATTTCAACAAAATTCCCAGAAAATTTCCCCAATACCAGCCCCCCCCACACACACACGCAAAGGTTCAGATTATTCTACCCTATCCAACACATCAAAAGAGCCCACTCCTAGTTTTGTTCCTCCTAGGCCCATTCATCATCACCAGCCTTGCCACTCTTGTTCACTCTTTGATAAACACACTAGAAGACAGCGCCCTCCTCTTTATCCTCACCTTCTTCTCCGAATGCTATATGAAGAAGTTAATGAGACATTGACCAGACAGGAAAATACCAGTCTTCAAACTTTTCAGACAAGTCCATCACACCATGTCAATCACAACAACCACCAGACAGAGAAGAACTCACTCCTTCCTTGTCAAAAGAAGGTGGCACTTTGATTTTCTCAACAGAGTTAACAGACTGCTGGGTTCATCTTACATATAACAGCAATTATTAGACACAAGTGTACAAGGTGCTAATGCACGGACACATAGACACTGAGACATGATGTGCAGGATGGTTTCTCCTCCTCTATGCACCTCAAACATGTTTAACTGTTGGTGCTTTCATGCCTGTATTGCTTGTCTTGAACAGGTAATGCTCCTTTTAACACTGTCAAGCCACACACTGACTGCTCTTTGATAAATAACCTTGGATTATATTATGCTCATGATTCATAAAAAGAATGAAGTGGTGCTGTATATGTTTACCTATGACTAGAAATTTTAAGACCTCCATGATAAATAAGCAATAAATAGAAACTAAATATTTATGCAAACCAATTTAGTAGAATACAGACATGGCAAATTTAACTATTTCTCCAAATATTGTAAAACAACATAAGCAGCCTTAATTGATTTTTGAACCTTATTGGGTTCTCATCAGGTGTTTACATCACATGACTAATTTCAGACAAATCAGTAGCCAATCTGTTTATACATATATAACAAGTCCAGTAGCTTCAGAGAACTGGATTAATTAACTTGCATACCATAAATATTTAACACTTCATTTAATATTAGTGGACTGTCCATTCCTAAATTTCAAATCCAAACTGCTAATCCCACCAAATATTATAAAGAAATAATTATCAGCTTTGTACTAACCGTCTACTAGGGGATTTCATCATCATCATTGTTTTAATGTCCATTTTCCATGCTGGCATGGGTTGGATGGTTTGACTGAGAACTGGCAAGCCAGTAGGTTGCACCAGGCTCCAATCTGATTTGGCATGGTTTCTACAGCTGGATGCCCTTCGTAATGCGAACCACTCCAAGATGGTACTTTTTACATGCCACCAGCAGAGGAGAGTCAGGGGGCACTGGTACTGACCCATGCTAGAATGGTGCTTATTATGTGCCACCAGCACAGGTGCCAGTCAGGTGGCACATGATTTCACTTGACTCAACAGGTTTTCTCAAGCACAGTGTATCGCCTGGCAATTCAAGGCAGCAATAATAAATTGTATTGTCTGCTAAGGGACTACATGTTTTTGAATAATAATAATCTCTGACACCATCACATGGACACAAATTTGGGAAAAGAGGAACAGTAATTAGATGAGAGGCAAAGTCAAACTCAACAAAATTTGATCTCAGAATGGAAAAACACAAGAAATGTCACTAAGCATTCTCTCCAGCATGCTAACAATTCTGATTTCTTTTATTAGCCACAAAGGCCCAAAGACTACATGAAAAGAGGAAATACAAAACAGAAAAAGATGAGAAATTTGCCAAAAGGATAAGCAACAACAATGATCAGAATTATGATCATGGCGGCAGTGGTGGTAGTAATGGTGGTGGTGGTGGTGGTGGTGGTGATAAAGCTTATTTGAAAATCCTAAATTTAACACAACACAGTTTCTGATATTGTGAACCTTAAACATTTTAAGAATAAGATGGAGCTGATTTCAAGGCTTGTTAATTCTTTTAATACTTTTTCATTCAAATTAATTTTTAATTAATCACTCTGCTTGTCATTACATTACTTAGCCCGTTGGTAGTGCTTTCAGGTGATTAGAAAAAAAGACGAGAAAAAGAAGGAGGGAGAGAGAAAAAGAGGATAAGGCGAAGATTGAGGCAGAAAGAGAGAGAGAAAGAAAAAGAGGGAGAAAGAAAGACAGAGAGAGAAATATCCATGACATGTGGTAGGGGGGAATGTAATATTTATCATGTGGTTAAAAAAGTTAGTTGAAGGTAATGATATAGAGGTGAGTTAGGAATATAAATTTAGTAGAGAGGTATTCTGATGGTGGAAAGACAGAGAGAGAGGAGAGAGAGAGAGAGAGAGAGAGAGAGAGAGAGAGAG
>NC_068986.1:93142032-93147074 GCF_001194135.2 Octopus bimaculoides | reverse complement strand
GATGGTAGAAGTGGTGATGGTGGAAGTGGTGATGGTGGAAGTGGTGATGGTGGAAGTGGTGTGGGTGGAAGTGGTGTGGGTGGAAGTGGTGTGGGTGGAAGTGGTGTGGGTGGAAGTGGTGATGGTGGAAGTGGTGATGGTGGAAGTGGTGTGGGTGAGTGCATAGTGAAAAGTAATTTTTAATTCAGTTCTGTATTTTAGAGATGTGGAATTACATACATTATTTACATTTGACGGATATTTGTCCTCATCTTGCTTGTTGTTAACACAACGTTTCGACTGATATACCCTCCAGCCTTCATTGGGTGTCCTGGGGGAATTTCGCACGTGGCTTCTCCTTCCTCAGGTATTTTTTGATGTTATTATTATTATTATTATTGTTCAGGTCACTCCTTGGAATCAAACTCGGAATCTTGGGGTTAGTAGCCCGCGCTCTTAACCACTACGCCATATGCCCATGGCGTAGTGGTTAAGAGCACGGGCTACTAACCCCAAGATTCCTAGTTCAATTCCAGGCAGTGGCCTGAAAAATAATAATGATAATAATAATGATAATAATAATGATAATAATAATAATAATAATAATAACAACATCGAAAAATACCTTAGGAATGAGAACCCAGGTTCAAAATTTCCCCAAGACACCTGATGAAGGCTGGAGGGTATATCAGCCGAAATGTTGTGTTAACAACAAACAAGATGAGGACAAATATCCATCGTCATTTTATCCACACATAACCACAGACCATACATATATTCATGTGTGTGTGTGTCTGTGTGTTCATATGAAACCTGTTGTATACGTGTATGATGTAATCAAAAAATATCAAGTACCAAACTAGACACTGTAACCATCGTAGTGGCAATGGTAATGTAAAAATAGTAGTAGTGGTTGTTAGTGGTGGTATTGTTGTTGGTGTTGTTGTTGTTGGTGGTGATGTTGTTGTTGCCATAGTTGTAGTAGCAGCAGCAGTAGAGAAAAAAAAAAAGGAGGAAATAGGCAAAGAAGAAGTGATACATTATCTGTGCCAAACAGCACCACACCTTAAAGAACTTATCTGCGTTTGATAAAGAAGATGGAATGTAACAAACGACTGTTACCCTTGCCCACCCCATCACTTTCCTAAAAAATACCTCTACCATCACCACTGCCATCACCATACATAAACAATTTAAAGTGCACAATAAGTAAAAATGAAAGGTGTAATGATAAGGTGAAGTGTGCCAAGAGTAGCCGTCTCCCGATGTGAGGGGTTCCAAGTACATTATGAGAATATGTATGAGCGCTTGTGTATGAATATACACATAAGTACATGTATGTGTGTATGTATGTATGTATGTATGTATGTATGTATGTATGTATGTAGGTAGGTAGGTATGTATGTATGTAGGTATGTATGTATGTATATATTATGTATGTATGTATGTATGTATGTAAGTGCATAAATATGAGTTTGTATGTCTGGGATGTGAGCATTTACCTATGTCTACGTGAATGCATAGATATATGTACCCGTGTGTGTATATGTACAGAATATGTATGAATAAATATTTTGCATGATGTTTATGTGTGTGTGTGTGTGTGTGTGTGTGCACGTGTATGTATTCACATATATATATATGTGTGTCTGTCAGTATTTGTAAATATATCAGTGTATGTAACCATATAGATGTGTAGATGTGTGATACACACACACACACACACACACACATGTATGTATAACTGTGAATGCAGAAATACACAAAGTGTGTGTGTGTGTGTGTGTGTGTGTGTGTGTGTGTGTGTGTGTGTGTGTGTGTGTGAAGGGATGTGCCTTAGTGGTTAGGGTTATTCAGCTCATGATCATAGGGTAATGAGTTCAGTCCTTGGTGGTGCATTGTACTCTTCAGCAAGATACTTTACTCCACATTACTCCAGTCCACTCAACTGGCAAAAAATATGTTGTATCTGTAATTCAAAGTTGGCAACGTTGTCATATTTTCTGTCATGCTGAACCTGCCTGAGAACTACATTAAGGGCACACATGTCAGTGGAATACTCAGCCACTTGCATGTTAATTTCAATGGTAGGCTGTTCTGTTGGCCAGATTAACTGGAACACTCATCATCCTAACTGACGGAGTGTCAGTTACATGAATGTCTTTCAATAGTGTACTTGTGTGTGCAAACCAATAATATTTAGAATACTATGTTGCAAGGGGAAGAAATTTTGGTATTAAGCTTCTATATTGACTCTTAACATCATACTTCACTCCAGTATCCTTGAAATGAATGATAGATAAAGGGATTAGCATTTCCCCTTTACATTAGAGTTCTTCATTTCTTTCAAAATTAATGTGAAACAATATTAGTATTTTTGTAGTGTCATGAATTTCAAGACTGGCTGACCCATGCAGTCTCCTATGTTATTGTGTTGTACAGGAAGTCAAGAGTTCAACAGTGAAATAAACGTCTTTTTTTTTTGAGATTATACATAGGTGCAAGAACAGCTATGAAGTTAAGAAGCTTGCTTTGCGACCATGTAGTTTTGAGTTCAATCCTGCTGCACAGCACCTTATGCAAGTGTCTTCTACTATAGCCCTAGACTGACTAATGCCTTCACCATCATCATCATCATTATCATCGTTTAACGTCCGCTTTCCATGCTAGCATGGGCTGGATGATTTGACTGAGGACTGGCAAACCAGAAGGCTGCACCAGGCTCCAATCTGATTTGGCAGAGTTTCTACAGCTGGATGCCCTTCCTAATGCCAACCACTCAGAGAGTGTAGTGGGTGCTTTTATATGCCACCAGCATGAAGGCCAGTCACACGGTACTGGCAACAGCCACGCTCAAAAAGGTGTTTTTTACGTGCCACCTGCACGGGAGCCAGTCCAGTGGCACTGGCAACAACCTCGCTCGAATGATTTTCTAACGTGCCACCAGCACAAGTGCTAGAACGCAATGCTGGTAACTATTACACTCAAATGGTGCTATTTACGGGCCACTACCATGGAAGCTAGACAGCTGCTCTGGCAATGAATACGTGAATTTGGGAGACAGAAACTGTGTGGAAGCCTTTCATACATAAATATGTGTGTGTGAGTGTCACTGTGTTTGTGTTGTGCTGACAACCAGTTTTTGGTTTGTTCACATCCTTGTAAGTTAGGAGTTCAGTAAAAAAAGATCAGTAGGTAAGAAACTTAAAAAAATAAGTAGAGGGGTTGATATATTCAACTAAACCCTTCCAGGTGAAGCTCCAGTATAGCTACCATCCAAAGACTGAAACAAACAAACGATAAAAGATACTCCTTAAAATTCCAGGGCAAATCATCAAACCCTTTGGTCCTCATATGCCGTTAGTGGAGCTCACTCTCAAATGTTTTGTCCAGATCAGATTCTTTTCCATTCCAACCCCACATCCAACCTAGTATCCATGTTCTTCCAGGAAATATTGACTTAAAACCCTTTAGCATTTAAACTGGCCACACCAAGCCCAAATATTCTACCTGTCTTATGTTTAAACTAGCCAGATTCAGCCTCTCACACTTATCCTACAATATCATTATAAAAATAAACAATCACAACATCAAAATCTCAAAGTGTGATCATTTCAAAACAATGTGATCAAATAAGTATTGCATTTGACAAGCATAATCTAAATGCTAAAGGATTAAAGATGTTTAAGCAGAGCATCAACCAAATCCGTCTCATCTGGAAGGTCACAGAAATATCTTGTGGAGGTCTTGGCAACCTTAGAATGAAGCCAAGTCCTTGAAACTACAGTATTGCAAGAACATCTCTTAAGAGTACTTGTCTTAACTACTAGCTCCATCTAGAGAGACTTGAACAAGTCAACCTGTTTAAGTATTATAGAACACATAACTTAGTGAACAAGCCTTATCACTAAGTATCTAAACAATTGTGGTGGTGGCGGTGCTAGTAGTAGTAGTAGTAGTAGTAGTAGTAGTAGTTGTTGTTGTTGTAGTATACCGTCCTACGCACAATCTTCTACCTTTGGCATACATAATACAGTGAAGTGTATGCTTTGCTAATGAGGTCAGAGTAAGACTGAAACAGGTTCAGAGTTGTTTTTCCATACTTGTTGGAGAAAATGATAGTAATGTCTGTCAATGACTAATATTTAAAATTTTTCCTCTTTACCTCATCTATTTCTAATTTGGTTTTTAATGGCTCCCTGTATTAATTACACTAATACTGAGTTATTGATAATGGTGCTGATAAAGATGACATCGAAGAAGAAGAGAGGGGCAGGTAATAATATTGATAACAAAGGGAATGATTATGATGAAAACATCGATAACCATGACAAAGATAATGATGATGATGAAGTGAAAGAAATCATACAAAAAAAGTGAAAGAAATCATACAAAAAAAGTGAAAGAAATCATAGAAAAAAAGTGAAAGAAATCATAGAAAAATGAAAATAACTCAACACAACATCAGATGATGACAGATTAGCGTTATGACAGTATAATTATTACTTCTAAGGCTGAATTGAGATGAACTGATGGAATCAGACTAGGCAAACAGACAAAATATCAAAATGACAAACAAGGGGGAAAAAAATTGCTTTTAAATGAAACAAATAAAAAGAAAAATGGACAAACTGACAAGCAGAGATACAGACAGACAGAACAGCGAACGTCTTTGGGGTTGACTGCAGAGACAAAATTAAACAAACAGCTTCAATCAATATTGCTATGAAACACCGATGGCCAATGACCAGCAGGTTACACCTCCCTCTTCTCTATGATTAGACAAGTCACTGTGACCACAGTTTGACAACCATAACAGACTGTTTACAGCATTAAAGTGTGCTGCACCATTACTGCACAATAGTACATATTGCATCTCTCATATACAATCCATTGTGAGTGTATAAGTGTGTGTATGTGTACGTATGTGTGTGTCATATATTTATGTGTGTATATGAGCATGTATGCATATGTACACATCTGAGAGTATATATGAGTGTGTGTGTGGGGGGTGTATTGTTGTAAATGTGTGCATTTGCTTTGCCTTCTATGTTCCTAGCTAC
>NC_068986.1:93138041-93141917 GCF_001194135.2 Octopus bimaculoides | reverse complement strand
GGTGTATTGTTGTAAATGTGTGCATTTGCTTTGCCTTCTATGTTCCTAGCTACAGTTTAATCAAGGTGAGAAGGTCAACTTGTATCTCTTCGATCTAACCAAATTTAATGGATGGGCTAACTTCCATGCATCTACACAAAACACCAGTCCCCGTGTCACTGAAAACATAAGAGCCAAGCATCCTCTCAGATGACAGAACATTGCAATATACACCATCCTAAGTTGTCCATACAAACCAAACAGTTAGATGAGCAACAGCTCATTAACTCAAAGTACAAAATGACAACATATATTGACTGTGACATAACAAAATCTCTCAATCTTACTTGTCTTTGAGGGCCTGTGGGCACAGCACCTTCCAGTATAACAGGGGTTTCCAGCTTGAGATGCTACATGGCATTTCAGAAGGAAAGTTTTTCTGCTTTATTAAAATTGCTTTTCAGATTAAAATTATTTATTAGCTAACTCCTAAAAATAACAATTTTCAAGTAAGACATCTAGAATCTTATTATACATACGTAGTAGGCGGTGAGCTGACAGACTCACCAGACCATCAGAAAAATACCTTGTGGTTTTTCCCCTGGCTCTTTCATTTCTGAATCTACATCCTGCTAAGGTCAACTTTATTTTATCCACTCCTGGAGGGATGAAATATAAAGTATCTGTCCAGAACTGGAAATCTGGCTTAATGGTAACCCATAATCCTATGAAGCATTGTGGTATCAAAGGAGTTCAGACAGCTCCTAAGAGCCCCAGACAATGTCCAAGTCTAGCAACTCTAGAGCAAAGACAGGGATAACCAGAGACTTGAAGACTCAAACCTTTGTCCTCCTGCTAAGATATCAACAGCACCAAACACCCTTGTCTAGTGATCAGTACATCCAAGTCCAACCAATGACTATTCTCAGAAACTGGGATATGTCTTGTTACTTGTATGATTCAAGAACATCAGCTCAGACTGTTTAGTCATGTTGCTTGGTTTTTCTGAGATGGATCCTGTGTATTGTGTTTTCTTCTTGGAGGACCCAGCTGGAGTGATAGCTTGTTTTGGGTGGTCACATGCCACATGGTCATGGTAGATGAGGAAGTATCTCACAGATGTGGAGACTGGTTGGGACACTGCTCAGGTCTGCCCTAATGATCCAAGCAAATACTAACAAACGGTGGATGCAACATTGGTGCATCTTCCCATACCTGACTTGACCTTCACCAGGGTCAAAGGTATTGACTAACCCCCATCTCTCTAATTCAGAAACCATTATATGTACGTAGATTTAACCCTCATGAGATTATGACTAAGAACAGTGTCCATATTCCATTTGCAATGACTAACTGCTGTTCTTTTTGTCAATCAAAAGAAAATCTATGAATTGCCTGGATCCACAGGCAGAGCTGCAGATGGCAAGCAGAAGAAAGTTCCAGGTTTTGAAAAGGTCGTGTTTAAGAAGTAAGAACAAAGAAGTCACTGAATTTCATGTTCGCAATTGTGATTGATGTCACTGCTTGCATTTTCTTTCCTAATTACTCACACTACATTTGCATTTTATGCATTGAAGCAAAAGCTTGTTTTATGAATTCAATTTGTTGATCACACAGAGAATTGGATGAGGCTTCATTTGAAAAAATAAATTAGTTGTTAGAAAATTGACTTTTCTTCTTCAAAATGTAATATTAAATTTGTATAGGGTTTAAAAATTAATCAAACATTTCCTAGGGGAGCAGGGCATAGAAAAGATTGGGAATCATTGCTCTAAATTCTAGACTCTAAAACAATCTAATAAAAAAAAAAATTAAGGTTGATTTAACACTTAATGCTCATACAAAACTTGTCATTTTTAACTGTTTACCGAGCAGTATTTTGTCATGCCTAGCATGTAAAGTCAAAATTAACAGAGTGGAATGTAAAGATATTGAGATCCTTAACTGATTAGTTGGCGAGTTTTAAACCCTTGTGTGACTATATTTCTAATGAGAAGGCTCAATTAATTGTCAATATAATCAACAATTTCAAGTGGTTTAGTAAAATATCTCTAACTGTTGTTTAGCTTCAAGTCAATCTCAACGTATTCTTACTCTTCTTTCAAATAAATTTACTGCATGACTGCATTTCACATTGTCCTCACTTATCTACAGAATTGAAAGTCAAACAAGCTGAAGAGGGTCTGAACAAAGAGGAAAGTAATTATCTTCAGTTTTTTTTTCCATTTCGTCCACTATAAATCTCATTTACCATGGCCAGTGGGAAACTGCTTGGCCTTCTTGGACAATTGTTGGTAATAAAGCACCAAAAAAGAAAGTATCTGACATGAGTCTTTTCAGTCACATCTCCTATACAATCTGTTTTACCATAGTCACCAGGCACAGTAGAAAGGCCTACCTTTCATGGTCAAAGGACAGATTCAGATGATCTTCATGAGGGAATTAGCAATAGCCAGATTTATATTCCACATCAAACAAAATCCATTCAACATAACTGCACAAATCAGCAATGTCCAGACACTGAACTGTTTCATCATTCTACACAGATCCATCTAACATCACTTCCATGTTTGTAGAGCTCATCTTAAACTAGCAATGTTCCTCAATAATAATGCCAGGCCAGTAATTATTGGAAATTCTTCATAATCCTTGGGTCAAAAGTCCTCTACCTTAACAGATCACCAGTTGATTCTTGGCTTCCCATAGTGTTTCCCCAAGAATGTTGCTGCTTTTCCACACCAGTCCTTATAGAATGCTAATATGGAAGTTCTACCAATCGGTAAAGAGTTATGAGTGCCTGACAACATACCAGATGCCAGGTACTTAGTCTTGGGTTTGGCCCAATCTCGGACAACAGTTGCATTGGAGACAAACTATAGGAAGACATGCCTGACAAAGGATGGTCACATCTACTCACCTTCCAAGATTCGCTGCAGAGAGTGCAGTCTTAGCATGTCATTGCATCATTAGTAATTAAAAAACTAATCCTCTGAACAAAGGATGGGCACAGAAGATGGACCACCTGACTACAGAACTGTGTCCTTGCTACAAGAAATGAAAGAGCAGGCCATCTAATCAGGTGCAAATTGGGGAAGATACAACAACCACAGCTAAGAAGTGCCCATCCCTAGTTCTTTCAATTTCATCCACCATACAATCTCCACCACAGCTACAAAACAGGAAACCTTGCTCTTCCTGGGCAATAATAAATAATTGGGATGATGTATGCATTTACCTCCTCTAGTTGAGCTACTGGAGGTAGTTTCTATTTTATTTCTGGGTGAGACTGGTTACATAGCTTATAACTTCATCCTAGTTCCTATCCACCTTGAGGTCTGCACTGAACCAGATTTCAAGCAACTTAATCAGTCCATTTGTCACATGCCCACTAGCAGCATGAACTTACCTTTCCAGGTACCAAGCTCCAAGTTCACTGACTTACTTTCGAAGAGGAGGAGAGTCACATGATGAATCATTTCATGATTTGCGGACTAGATTTCAGAGAAATTATGCTTAATCTCTTTCTCAATCAGTAACCACAGAATCTATATATATAAAAATGAGAATGTGTGTCTGTCTGTCTGTCTGTCTGTCTGTCTGTCTGTGTGAATCCCTAAAACTCGAGAACTACGCAACCAATTTCATTCAAATTTTACAGATGCCTTACTTAGGGTTCCAGTTGTGTTTTAGTCAAAAAAAAATTTTAACTTCTTCCAGAGTTCGAGCCCACAGCAACATAATATCTCCTCCACTATTTAAGTATTACGTGTCAAAAGTGAAACAAAAACACTCATGTCAAATACTTTCACTTTAAAAATGAAACTATTCTACTAACTGAAACAATCACATTTCGATACTGTAATGACAGATACTTTCAGAGAGAGAGAGAAAGAGAGA
>NC_068986.1:93136122-93137431 GCF_001194135.2 Octopus bimaculoides | reverse complement strand
ACATAGTCCCCAGTTGGTAACATTGATTTCAAGGCCCTCCTAGATGAGAGACTGGCATTCCACTTAATGTCTATGTTCCATGCTGGCATGGATTGGAGAGTTATTAATGTAGAAATATGGTATCGTAGCTACTAACAGTTGAGGGTTGCGTAGTCTAGACGGCGTTTTTAGATTTCATTATTCTCTTTAACCCGGGCAAAGCCGGGTATTTCTGCTAGTATTCTATAAAGCAGTCGTAAGAAATTAAGCTATTACTATAGTGGAGACAAACATAATTATATTCTTATAATTTACTATTACAGCTAAAGGCTGTCTAATACTTAAAACTTATTCCAGTTTTTCTGACTGATGCTACCCTGTGTGTAGACTATAATTGTTATATACATATTAATGTATGTGTGTATGTATGTACGTGTGTGAAAGCATGCATATAAGCACATATGCTTGTATCATTTCATTTTAGCATTTATTTTTCTATGCATGCTTGGACCAGACAAGTTTGCACTAAGGCAGTGTTTTCTATGCATGGCCAGATATCCTTTCTGAAACCAAATTTTATTGGCTTCCAAGCAAATTAATAGTCAAAAACAGAAAAAAAAAAGCCACCAGCTCACACTGTTTGTGAGAAAAGTGAGGAGTTTTGTTTACAATCAGAATAACATGCTATGACATGTAAGAATACCAGGACATGCTTTCATGGTTGACTGAAAACAAAGGACACCATCTGTATAAATAGTAATGCCTTTGTTTGCATCAGCACACAAACATGTCAAGGCAAGGAAAGTACAAAACTCACTCAGATGTGTACACACACATAGACATGCATACATACATATATACATATATTAACATGTGCAATAAGCTTCTTCAATTTCTGTGCAGCAATTTCACTCACAAGGTAGTGGCTAACCCATAGCTATAATAGGAGTCACCAACTGATAAAATCCACGCAGTGGGATTGAACCCCTGAGCATATGGTTCTAAAGAGAACTTGTCAATGAGAAAGTCAGATCTCTAACTATTGCCTTGTCTATGCCTACATAACTATACCTATCTATCTTATTTCTCTCCCACCCTCTCCGTTAAAGACACATATATACAGGGTTGGTCAAAAGTCACCTGACACTAAATCAAAACCATTTAATTCCAAGATTTATTTATGTTTAAAAACTAAATGGATCTAATAAAAGCATCTAAATATGAAACATCATAAAAATTGTTGAAACTGAAGTCCTTCTTGAGTGACACAATTTTTCCAAATGAATAAATAAAACGGAATATTAAATATTTATGGAATTTTGATTTACTG
>NC_068986.1:93130641-93135263 GCF_001194135.2 Octopus bimaculoides | reverse complement strand
ATATATATATATATATATATATATATATATATACACATGAAAAATAAATATATGTACAGCTAAGATTAATATAATATACACTTAAACAACAATAACAACATTGATGTTGATTTGAAACAAGAAACATGAAGGCACCATAAATCATTGATTTTTGAAAAGCATAACAGCTGTGAGCGAATTCTTAACATTCACTAAATCGATACTATCTCATAAATGTCAGAGAGATGGCCATATCTGGAAGACAATCAAAAACAGATAACTCTTAGCTTTATGAACAATAACTAGCTGAGTCTACCAGAAATTGCTGACTCGTTACGACAATAAAAGTTTTATAGTTCTACTACTGTTGTATAATTTTGACACACTAGACTAGTGTGTGTGTGTGCATGTGTATAAATATGTGTGCATATGTATGTTTTTGTGTCTATATACACACGTATGTATGTATGTATGTGCAAATATACAAGCATACAAGAGTATACGAATAAAGATTTATATATATACACATATAAACATGCATACGCATGTGCGTGCGTGTGCACACACACACACACACACACACACACATACAGGTCCTTAATTAATAAATTCCAGCTTCACAATGCTTTTCATTTCATCATCATTATCATTTCACATTCGTTTTCCATGCTGGCAGGGGTTGGATGGTTTGACAGGGGCTGGCTAGGCAAAAGACTGCTCAGAGCTCAACCATCTGTTTCGGATTGGTTTCTGTAGCTGGATGCCCTTTGTAATGCCAAGCACTATATAAAGTGCACTGGGTGCTTTTTATGTGATACCAACATCAGTAAGGTCACTGAGTAACTTGCAAGACAAAGACCCCTCAAATGAGAAGGGGAGTGAGTCAGGTGGTGAGAGGTTAAACTATGATAGGGAAACAGAAACAAGTGTCTTGCTGAAGAGGAGATACATGGCCACACCAGCCAGAGAGAGACAGAGAAAGTTGATGATGTACCAGGGTGTACCCTCAAGATACAAAGAGGTGAATGTAAGTGGAATGGTACAGAGGATGGGACAGGCTGAGTGAGCATGGTGTCCACAAGAGTGCAAATGGGGAGCGGGTGAGAGGGGAAGAGAAAGGGAATACAATGAGTGGTGAACATAAGTATACATGGGAACAGCAATTAATTAGTTGATAAGTGGAGTACAGGAGAGAGAGAGAGATGACAAAGCAGTGTTGGACAACAGAAGTAGGTGGAGGTAGACAAGCGTGGTGCATGATGTAACATGGTTTGGTTCATTGGTGGAGGTGTGAAAAAATGTAGGGTGTGGGTGGAGAGCACATAATACACATTGCTTCGAGAACTGTTATGCTGAAATTCCAACAAATTTATTATTATTATTTCTGTTTCTGTATTGGTTGCACAGATTTTAGTAGTCTAGGAGTAATAAATTTGTTAATTTGTAGCTGATGAGGCATAATGACGCAGAAACACATCCTACAGTCCAATGACATAATTCAGAAGCAGTTGCTGCAATGAAGGTTATTTCGCATTTTAGTGTATATGAACATGTTAAATATGTTTGCTAGTATACACACACACACACACACATATGACATGCTACTTTCAGTTTTCATCTGCCAATTTCACTCACAAGGTTTTGGTCAGCCTAGAGTTATAGAAGCTACTTGCCCAAGGTGCCACATAGTGGGATTGAATTTAAAACCAAGTGAGTGGAAAACAAGCTTATTACCACATGGCCATGCCTACACCTATTATTAAAATTTTCTTGGCCTTCTATATTAATGAAAAGACAAAATAAGAATTTGTGTACATATAATTCTTCATTATTCTCCAAAATATTGAACAACTTTAAACAATTTGAAACCAACATGATAATATTAAACATGACAACCTGTCCCCATTTCCTATCAACAGAGACCACCACCATATACTCATAGGGGGGGGAGGGTGTCTAGCCTTGCCTATGATAAAACAATGAGTTAAAGTGACCAGAATGATTAGGTAACTAAGCAGAGGTCAAATAATATTTTCTGGACATACCCGCTTCCACAAAATTCACCTTGAGTTTAGAAAACATAATTGCCAGACTATAATGGTCTACATTAGGGAATTCCCTCCCCAACGCACAGCAAAACAATGACATATGTTCCATAAATTACCAAACAATCATTTATAGATATTGACAGCTCTAATTTAGCTCAAGACTACAGCAATTATTAAACGATATAATATCAAGGACATTGATACGTTGATTATAATATAATATATATCTCCATGAATACGCACGCACATACACACGAACACACATCGATATATACACACACTGACATTCGTAGATTTAAGCGTACATATGCAATTGTGTATGTGTGTATGTGTATTTATAGAGAGAGAAAGATACACATATATTTATACAAACACACACACCTCAAAACACAAGTATATGTATGTGTGTAGATATCTATCTATCTATATATATATATATATATTTACACACACACACACACATATATATATATACACACACATATATACACATATATACATATATGTATATATATATATATATATATATATATATATATATATATATATATACACACACACACATATATATATATATTGGAAAATGATAAGAATAATCCTTTCTACTATAGGCACAAGGTCAGGATTTGGGGAGGGGAATAGTCAATACATCGACCCCAGTGTTCCACTGGTACTTCATTTATTGACCCCAAAAGGATGAAAGGCAAAGTCAACCTTGGTGGATTTTGAACTCAGACTCTAGCGGCAGACGAAATACCGCTAGGCATTTTGCCCAGCATGATAATAATACTGATAATAATGATAACAATAATATTAATGAATCTGTTCTATACAGTGATTCAGTAGAAGCAACAAAGTAACTCAAATGCACAAAACTCTTGACCCTTGGGTCACTTTGTTGCTTTTGCTAAATATTAATAAAAATGGGTTCAGTCCCACTGCGTGGCACATTGGGCAAGTGTCTTCTACTATAGCCTCGGGCCAACCAAAGCCTTGTGAGTGGATTTGGTAGACCAAAACTGAAAGAAGCCCGTCATATATATATATATATATATATATATATATATATATGTATGTATGTGTGTGTATATGTTTGTGTGTCTGTGTTTGTCCCCCCCAACTTCGCTTGACAACTGATGCTGGTGTGCTTACATCCCCGTAACTTAGTGGTTCGGCAAAAAGAGTCCGATAGAGTAAGTACTAGGCTTACAAAGAATAAGTCCTGGGGTCGATTTGCTCGACTAAAGGCGGTGCTCCAGTATGGCCGCAGTCAAATGACTGAAACAAGTAAATGAGTAAAAGAGAGAGTGTGTGTGTGCACATATGTGTATGGATTTGGTAGACAGGAGACTAAAGGAATCCTGACTCAACAAATGCATTCACAAGGTTTTGGTCAGCCTGGGGTTAATTAGAAGACACTCGCCCAAGGTGATGTGCTGTAAAACGGAACCCAATACCACATAGTTGGAAAGTATGCTGCTTAACAGGCTTACTCTCAATATCTGCCGTACCTGCATCTCTCTCACTTCCTTCCTCTCTCTCTCTCTCTCAGTCTCTCTCTCTCAGTCTCTCTCTCTCTCAGTCTCTCATCTTCATCATTATCAAAAAAGACATTAAATGATATGATATGATATGATATATATCTCTACACAGAGAGAGAGAGGGAATGAGAGACAGTGAGACATAGAAAGTGAATAGTCAGAGTGAGACAGATAGACAAACAGACAGACACACACAGATGGAGAGACAGACGCAAACAAACAAACTGATAGATAGATTCATGGATAAACAGATAAACAAACAGATGTGCAACTGTGTTTAAATACACTAATAAGAGTGAGTGAGTGATTGAGTTAGGGTTTGTATGCATGCTTAAGTAAACTTGTTATGGCATTGGCATATGTTTCTTGAAAATAATGTTGCAATGCAGAACCAAATAGCAATAATAACAGGAACAGTAATGATCATCATCATCATCATCATGATTGTTTCTGTAGATGAAAGTCTTACTTGTAGAAATGAGAGTTACTGACCACACAGACTGGGGTTAATGCCAAAGTTTTATACCGACATCGATACATACATATTTAACAATGGTGTATTGATGTATATATACTACACATACATATATATATATATATATTTCACATACATACATATATAGATATATATTTACTCTTTTACTTGTTTCAATCATTTGATTGCGGCCATGCTGGAGCACCACCTTTAGGCGAACAAATCGACCACATGAATTATTCTTTGTAAGCCTAGTACTTATTTTATCGGCCTCTTCTTGCCGAATCGCTAAGTGACGGGAATGTAAGCACGCTAACATTGGTTGTCAAACAACAAAAACATACATATATACACATATATATATATACATCAGGCTTCTTTCAGTTTTCGTCTACCAAATCTACTCACAAGACACTGGTCAGCCCGAGGTTATAGTAGAAGACACTTGCCCAAGGTGCCACATAGTGGGACTAAACCTGATACTATATATATATATATGTGTGTGTGTGTGTGTGTAAATATATATATATATATATATATATGTGTGTAAATATATATATATATATATATATGTGTGTA
>NC_068986.1:93130310-93130585 GCF_001194135.2 Octopus bimaculoides | reverse complement strand
TATATATATATATATATATATATATATATATATATATATATACACTAAATACATACATATATACTATACATATATATATATATTAAATACATACATATACTATACACACATACATGGTGAGTCTACTAGAATAGATGCAAGCGCTAATATATGATTTATAAAAAACATGTGACATATTAATAAAAATCTGTAAATGTACAACCATCTAGAAATCGGAGTACCTTATTATTTTTTCTAATATATAATTCCTGTACATCACCTCCAAACCTTCTAAT
>NC_068986.1:93128634-93129851 GCF_001194135.2 Octopus bimaculoides | reverse complement strand
AGAGGTTGAGGTATGTGAGTAGGCAGAGGTTGGGGAAGGTGGGTAGGATGGGATGGGAAGGATGGGATGGGGTATAAGGGATGGGGTGGGATGGGAAGGAATGGGAAGGTGAGGTAGGAGTGTGTAGGGGTGAGATGGGCTTATGAGGGAGGGTTGAGGATGAAGGGAGAAGGGGAAGGTGGGTATGGAAGGAGGGAGAAAGAGAGGAGAGAGAGAAAGAGAGTAAGAGAGAGAGTAAGATCCTGTACATACATATATGCACTGTACACCCAGTGTAAGATAAGGACACATAAGAGGTGCAGCAATATCAAAGGAAGGATTGCTGGAAAGAAAGTTTTTGTGTGTAGCAAATGCTCAGGAGCAATAAACACAGAAAACGTGCAGAGAACAGCTTGTGTCACATTCCAGGGGGAAAACTACAAGTAGTTCATAGCTTCCGTTACCTAGGTGACCAAGTCAGTAGCAGAAATGGATGCTCTGAAAGTGTAGCTGCTAGAGTAAAGATAGCCTGGGCAAAGTCCAGAGAGCTCCTACCTCTGCTGGCGACAAAGGGACTCTCTTTCAGTCATTGGAATGCAGCCATGCTGGAGCACCACCTTGAAGGATTTAGTAAAACAAATCAGCCCCAACACATACTCTTTTAAGTCAGGTACTTATTCTATCAGTCTCTTTTACTGAAATGCTAAGTTACAAGGATGTAAGTAAAGCAACACCGTCTGTCAAGTGGTGATGGAGGACAAAGAGAAAGACACACACAAATATATGTACATGTGCACACACACACACACACAATCGGCTTTCATACAATTTTTCTCTACTTAATTCACTCACATGGCATTGGTTAGCCCAGGGCATAATAGAAGACACTTGCACAGTGTGTAGCAAAGTTGACTGAAGTTGAAACCACATGACTGCAAAGTGGATTTCTTAACAACACAACCATATTTAAACAGTAGTTGCATGTGTGTATATATATGCATGTATGTGCATACGTACATGCATGTGTGTGGTGCATTAGTTTCTAAATGCAAATTAATACATTTCCTTGGACTCGTATCTTTCAGAAATGCATATCTTATGATGTTAGCAACTGTCATGCAGGCAAGTAAATCCATCTACCACACTTTTTATTCTTTTATTATTTTGTTTCAGTCATTTGACTGCGGCCATGCTGGAGCACCGCTTTTAGTCAAGCAAATCGACCCCAGGACTTATTC
>NC_068986.1:93126427-93128372 GCF_001194135.2 Octopus bimaculoides | reverse complement strand
ATATATATATATATATATATATATATATATATATACAACGGTCTTCTTTCAGTTTCTGTCTACCAAATCCACTCACAAGGCTTTGGTCGGCCTGAGGGTTTAGTAGAAGACACTTGCCCAAGGTGCCACGCAGTGGGACTGAACCCGGAACCATGTGGTTGGTAAGCAAACTACCTACCACACAGCTACTCCTGGCTACTTTTACAAAAGAAGAAGAAGAAAAGGAAAAGTGACAGAAAACAATGCCAGACTTGATCAATGGCAAATTTTTATGTGAGTCAAAGATAAAGACATGAATACATAGACAAGCCTTAAAAGTAATCATGACACACTCACAGCATAAATAGTTTTAGGAGGTGGGCATGAAACCATAGAAACAAAGCCAAAACCAAGATATATAACTGAGGTGTGAATCTCTGACCTACCTGGGGGAGCAGAAACTCCAAATTAGAACTGATTTGGATTGTGCTGACACATCTAACCCATACCAGCATGGAAGTGGAGGCATGTGGCTTAGTGGTTAGACTGTTGGGCTTATGATTGTAAGATTGTGGTTTCATTTCCTGGACCAGACAACATGTGTTCTTGAGCAAAACACTTCATTTCACGTTGCTCCAGCATCCTGTCAAGGTGGGAAATTTATACGCCATGGAAACCGGGAAACCAGCCCTTATGAGTCTGCATGACTCGAGAAGTAACTTTACCTTACTTTACCTTTGCCAGCATGGAAAGCAGACATTGGAAAATGATTATGTATGTATGTATGTACATATGTATGAATCTCTAGTGGCGGCGCAATGGCCCAGTGGTTAGGGCAGCGGACTCGCGGTCATAGGATCGCTGTTTCGATTCCCATACTGGGCGTTGTGAGTGTTTATTGAGCGAAAACACCTAAAGCTCCACGAGGCTCCCGCAGGGGATGGTGGCGAACCCTGCTGTACTCTTTCACCACAACTTTCTCTCACTCTTACTTCCTGTTTCTGTTGTGCCTGTAATTCAAAGGGTCAACCATGTCACACTGTGTCACGCTGAATATCCTCGAGAACAACGTTAAGGGTACACGTGTCTATGGAGTACTCAGCCACTTGCACGTTAATTTCACGAGCAGGCTGTTCCGTTGATCGGATCAACTGGAACCCTCGACGTCGTAAGCAATGGAGTGCCAACAACAACAATGTATGAATCTCCAGTGCTGAAGCCATCATCCAACACCATCTTCTAAGATGGGTCAGCCACATTAACAGGATGCCTCCCAAAAATGGTCTTCTTCAGAGAGCTATCAACCAGTGCTCGCATGCATGGGGGCCACAAGTTGAACACTTTGCTCAGAACCGACAAACCTGGTGCTCTCTCTGCGACGAAGGAGCTGTACACTTTGAACTAATCTGACATAAAAAAAAACTTGAGGAAAAGTGACATCAATATCTTCTCAGATTCTACAACAACATAATCAGCAACTTCCCTTGCCATTTATGATCAAGGACATACCATTCCAGGATCCGACTGTTTTCACATCTATCAACTCACAAAATGTAGGACAAGAGTCCGAGAGGACAACATCATCATCAACATTGATGGATAGCTATAAGCAAGTAAATGTACGTATGTATGTATGTATGTGAATATGTATGCATGCATGTATTTGTGTGTGTGTAATGTGATGCTGAATGTTTACAAGTGTGTGTGTGTATCATCATCATCATCATCGTCGTTGTTTAATGTCCGCTTTCCATGCTAGCATGGGTTGGATGATTTGACTGAGGACTGATGAAACTAGATGGCTACACCAGGCTCCAATCTGATTTGGCAGAGTTTCTACAGCTGGATGCCCTTCCTAATGCCAACCACTCCGAGAGTGTAGTGGGTGCTTTTACATGCCACTGGCACGAAGGCCAGTCAGGCGGTACTGGCAATGGCCATGTGTATATATATATATATATAACAT
>NC_068986.1:93125144-93126417 GCF_001194135.2 Octopus bimaculoides | reverse complement strand
AGTCAGGCGGTACTGGCAATGGCCATGTGTATATATATATATATAACATGATGTTGAATGCATGTACACATTAGTGTGTGTGTGTATAACATAATGCTGAATGTAAGATAAAAAAAACAATAAATTAGAAAAACATGAAGAATATTAGAGATGTGTTGTGATATCATGCTCTTAATACTGAATTTGCATACATCCATTCATACATCCATTCATCGATACATACATACATCCATCCATACATACATACATACTTACATACAACATTCATTCATACATATGTAGAGACTAATATTTATCTGCTTATGAACATTTGCATGGCAAATAGAGGTGAGATATCTCACTGTGTATGACACTGAAGAAATGGTGCCTAGATAGCTAAATGAAGTAATTAGATACATATTAACAAATTCAAGATATGTTTCGTGAAATTTATTGGACATGATTATGATGTTGATGATGATAATGATGACAGTAATGATGATGATGACAACGATAATAGTGATAGTGATGATGATGATAGCCACCTTCAACAGATGATGATGACGATGACGACAACAGCAAAGGTGATAACAATGGCAATGAGGCTGGCGATAATAATGATGATGATGATGATGAGGAGGAGGAGGAGGAGGAGGAGGAGGCTAATGACAACAATCAGTATATGATGACAGCTGAAACATGCAATCTTGAATTATTTGAAAGCCAGATATTCCGTTTCCCAGTTTCAAAGCAGTTTGTTTTGCAATTTCCTCCCCAGATTTATCATATCTCCCAAAAGGACAGCTCTCTCGCAGCGAAGTGCAATAGATGTCAAATGGAAACTTTTAACACTGCTGCATCTACATAATGTGTCGTAGGCACCATGGATGTGAACAAGCTTGTAAACATCATCACTATCACCATCATCTGTATAGAGAGTCTTTAATTAGTCACTTCCCTACAAGAAATAGCAGCTAAATTTCTCTCACTGTCTTAAAAAGAAAGGAAGGATACATCACACTACACAGTACTCTCTCTCTCTCTCTCTATATATATATATATATATATATATTATATCATATTTGCCAGTACTGCCTGATTGACCTTTGTGCCGATGGCACGTAAAAGCCCCCACTACACTCTTGGAGTGGTTGGCGTTAGAAAGGGCATCCAGCTGTAGAAACTTTGCCAAATCAGACTGGAGCCTGGTGTAGCTAGCATGGAAGACGGACGTTAAACGATGATGATGATGATGATGATGATATATATATATATATATATATATATATATATA
>NC_068986.1:93122156-93125026 GCF_001194135.2 Octopus bimaculoides | reverse complement strand
ATATATATATATATATATATATATATATATATATAAAGATGGTTAAGACTTGAATGCTGTTGATCATGGATCATATCTCTGCTCAAGAAGAGTTGACCTGAGGCTAAACAACATCAGCAGCAACATTACAATGAGAAGATGAAGGAATCACTATGAGGTGGCTTGATCTGATAGAAATAGCAAACACATCTTCATTAAATCACACTCTGCCAAAATAATATAGTCCTAATGCGTTTTAGAGTCAGCCCTCATCCATGAACGAGTATGGATTGGTAACATGTACTGACCTTTGGGTAAGTGTTTTCGATGCCCATGTGGTCACAGGCAGACAAGGACAGCTTTGTAAGTAAACACAAACACTCTCTGGGCCACTCCCACTCTTGACCTTGTGAAAAATACAGGATGTGACAGCTGTAACGAGAAAGGACTGTACCAGTGCTAGGCTGATATACTTTACAGCTGAAAAACACTGTAGCAATGTAAAGTGAAGAGCCTTGCTCAAGGAGACAACGCACAACAATCAAATGCTTGACCTTTCGATCACAAATCCAACATCATAAACATAAGACCATGTGTCTTCCCTGTATATAACCACTATGCATTGGATAAGGTAGTCCTAGATACAATGTTTGTCTACACCCATACATCCTGGTTCACCCTCAGTCTTTGCTCCACTATTATATTCCAATGCCATTCCTCTCATACATCTCGGATTTCCTGCTATCCTCATTTCATTTCCTGATTCACATTGCCTCTGTTATCTTCTTGCTTACATTACTATGACTGTACAAACTTGTTTCATGCATTTATCAGCCTCATCCTTTGTGCCTCTCACTCTATAAAGAGGCTGATGAGCAAGCGGAAATTGGATCAAGAAGTCCTTTTAGTCATTCTGTCGACCTGGCACCTGTACTGCAGGGGTAACCAAGTAAAGAAATGCATGCAGTACACCCTGTAAAGTGTAAGGTTGAGAAACATGTTGGTCTCATCAAAATCATGATATTTCTTAGGAATGATGCCACAAAAACATACCCAATGTACTCTTAAAGTAGTTGACATTATAAAGGGCATTAAGCCATAAAAACCAAACTGAATGGATATGTGGTCTTTGCAGCCACTCTAAACAAGCATTACTCTTTGAATATGTCCTGACCAAAACTGCGGTGACCCATCTAACCCATACCAGCATGGAAAGTGGATGTAAGACAATGATGATTGGATAATGTTTCAGTAGCACATATACTGTCTACATACATATATATTAGATAATGCAATCCTAGATACACTTTATGCAAATGTAGCTAAGTGGGCATTCTACCTGCTAGAAATAACAGCCAAATCTCCCTCCCTACCCTCCCACCTCCAATCATATTATTTAAAGAAAGAATGAAAACACGTGTTGGATAATGATAATGACTGGTAAAGCTTTGAATCACAAGCTGGAAAATGGGTGACTAGGGTGGCTTGGAAACAAAATGAACTTTGTCATCATTGAAGATTTGAGTTGAAAGTTGTTAAATACACAAGATGTTAGATATTGGATTATCATAGCTCAGAATAAGTCCCTTGAGCAAGTATCTTCTGCTTTAGTCTTGGACGACCAGACAATTGCAATGCCAGCCAGAGGGACTGTTTCCCTACTTAGGCAATAGAATATACTCATTGCCCAGTTTAACACCAAATGCTTTTAAGCACAGTCTATTCTGTTACAAGGCCAGCTCTCTAGGCTCTGGTCCCTGGAGTCCATTCTAATTCAAATTTCAGCCTCCAGTTTGAGTGTAACCGCCTTCCTCCCTCTCACCAATCTCGAAGTCCTCGTAAAAGTAGAAAAAAAAACAAAAAGAAAAAGACAAGGGCACTGTCCCTCCTCGTCTAAGTTATTCAAGGAAAAAAGAACAAAGAAGATAAAATTAGCAGTTAAGACATTTAACTGCTAATTTAACTGAAGATTAAATAAAAGGGAAGATGGGAATGAAATTTATATATTTTTTTTAACAAAAAGGCTTTGTTGCTGCATTGATGCTTGTTTCATAAAGCTCGTAACATGCTTTTAATTGCAAGGAAATCATCAACATCATGGACAGTGTTGTAGTTATTTTGAATACCATTAAATTATCTGCCTTTAATAATGATAGCAATTATTACTATCATCATTATTATTATCATTATTATCATTATTATTATTATTATTATTATTGTTATCATTCTGAAAATCAACATCAATCATCTTCATAACATATATGCTTGTGTGTGTGTGTGTGTGTATAATCATATATCATTATTAATATTATTATCATCGTTATACTCACTAATGCAAATTTGCAAAGATAATGCAAGCCAGGAAATTAAACAGTCACAAGCACATATACACACATGCGTGCGCACACATTTACGCATACAATAGAAATGTACACATGCACCCACACTATTGCATACACATGCATATGTGTGCATATGTGTGCATGTATGCATGCATATGCAGACACGAATGTATAGACATGCATTTACACATCTACATACATCTATATACAAATGTATGAGTGAATGAGAGTTATTTAAGCCACAATGACGTTACAAATCAATTTGTAATGTAATTCTATTAAATCAATCAGCACCTCACCACACACACACACACATGTACATACCTCAGTTTCCCAACCCCCTCATTCAATTTTTTTATCTCCTACACGCCAAATTCATACACCTCTCTCTCTCTCTCCATCCCATCTTTTCACCCTTCCACCATGAACTCACCCCCCCATTTCTACACCCCTCAACACCCCACTCTCCTACACTGTCTTTTATCATCCTCCCCACAGACTACCTCCACACTCGTTCTCCATCCCCTATACATCACCTTTAAACCTCTA
>NC_068986.1:93120705-93121672 GCF_001194135.2 Octopus bimaculoides | reverse complement strand
GAAAACACCTAAAGCTCCACAAGGCTCCGGCAGGGGATGGTGGCAAACCCTGCTGTACTCTTCCGCCACAACTTTCTCTCACTCTTACTTCCTGTTTCTGTTGTGCCTGTAATTCAAAGGGTCAGCATTGTCACACTGTGTCACGCTGAATATCCCCAAGAACTACGTTAAGGGTACACGTGTCGGTGGAGTGCTCAGCCACTTGCACGTTAATTTCACGAGCAGGCTGTTCCGTTGATCGGATCAACTGGAACCCTCGACGTCGTAAGCAACGGAGTGCCAACAACATGTAGTTGTGTGTTTCTATACGAGGTGGTATCAAAAGGTTCCCAAACTAGTTATGTCTAATAAAAAATGAATTATCTAAGTTTTCACATCATCCCCTTCAAAATAGTCACCTTGCGCAGCAATACATTGGTCCCAGCATTCCTGCCATTTCTGGAATTTGGCTTGGAAGTCGTTTTCTGTGAGTGAGTCAATAACCTTCTGTGATTCGCTCTGGATCTCAACAATGGTGTTAAAATGTTAAAATGGTAACCTTTGAGCTGCATTTTCATCTTGGGGAAGAGATAGAAGTCCACAGGTGCTAAATCTGGTAAAGAGGGCAGGTGCAGAAGTGATACCATGTTGTTTTTGGTAAGAAACTTATAAGTGAGGAGAGCTCAGTGACAGGGTGCACTGTCGCCATGACAATCCAGTTCTTTGCGCTCCACAGATCCAGTCACCTTTGCTGAATGTCCTCCATCAAATGTTTCAAAATGTCACAGTAGGACTCTCAATTGACATTTTGGCCCTGGAGGATGAATTCTTGATACACAATAGGTGCAGGAGTGGCTGTGTGGTAAGTAGCTTGCTTACCAGCCACATGGTTCCGGGTTCATTCCCACTGCATGGTACCTTGGGCAAGTGTCTTCTACTATATCCTCGGGCCGACCAAAGCCTTGTGAGTGGATTTGGTAGACGGAAA
>NC_068986.1:93118853-93120695 GCF_001194135.2 Octopus bimaculoides | reverse complement strand
TCCTCGGGCCGACCAAAGCCTTGTGAGTGGATTTGGTAGACGGAAACTTTAAGAAGCCCGTCGTATATATATATATATGTATGTATGTATATGTTTGTGTGTCTGTGTTTGTCCCCCCAACATCGTTTGACAACCGATGCTGGTGTGTTATGTCTCTGTAACTTAGGGGTTCGGCAAAAGAGACCGATAGAATAAGTGCTAGGTTTACAAGGAATAAGTCCTGGGGTCGATTTGCTCGACTAAAGGCGGTGCTCCAGCATGGCCACAGTCAAATGACGGAAACAAGTAAAAGAGTAAAAGAGTAATACCACATTTCCAGGGATGACATTCATGGCAGGTCTTCCAGATCACTCGTCGTCTTCCAGGGAAGATTTTCTGCTTTAGAAGTGCCTATGCCACTCAAAACATTGAATACAACCTATTGCCTCATCACTGCAAGCTTGCCAAAGCATGCTCAATGTCTCTGCGGCAGACTTCCCAAGTTTAACACAAAATTCCACATTGGCTCTTTGTTTTTGTCCATGACAAAATTGCAGACTACAGCAGACACACGATCACAACACAAATTTTACGACTTCCAAAGTAAACACAGCAATGTCACTCAGCACACTACCTTATGATAATCACTACAAACTCTCACTGTGAAAGCAGCCATGTGCTACCATCTGTTGGTGCACTACAGAACTAGCCCAGGAACATTTTGATATGTATATGTATGTCCCTGTACCTGCATGAATGAGCATAAATGCTGATATTCCATGCTTCTCACTGCTTGAGCAAAGCTGCAGTGATGTTAATGTTCCTTACTTGCAAAAAAAAGTGTTAGTGACAGGAAGAGCATCCAGTCATAAATTCTTGCCTCCAATAATTCCTACCTAAAACCCAAGGATAGCATGGAAAAATGGATATTAAGCAAATGACTAAACAAAGAAATGTGTGTGTGTGTACACATGTATGTTTGAATTTAGAAACAAGAGAAAAAGAACACTCAATACAAAAGCAGAATGTAAATATTATTATAAAACTTTCATTGTTCTCTATTGCTATTTAGAGCTCTTTATTTAGTTGCACTATTAGTTCCACTATTATCAGCAGTATGTGCGAAAATCTAGGCAACAAATGGAGCAATCGCATCTCCATAACACACACACACACTTATATATATATGCAAGTTATATAAAATACGTTCAACAAAATTTTTACTCTGGCAGTGAAATTAGTTCTCTTGGATAAACTGCAGTGGCTTCAGCAACTTTATATGAATATCAATGCAACTAGTTTTATCTCTCATTAAAGACTCATCAGAGATCATTTACACAATATTACAACGTCATAAACTGTCGATGTTAAAATGCATAGATCTTGTTACAGGAAATGTAAACAAGTTTCAGACAAGCATAAGATGATTATATAATGACACAAGCTGCCAAAACTCTTGAGGTTTATCTAGATATGAAACTCAGGATAACACAAATGTAAAATAGCCACAAGTTATATTACATATGTACATTTGTGCATACATACATATATACATATATACATACATATATACATACATATATATATATATATATACATACATATATGCATACATATATACACATATACATACACATACATATATGCATACATATATACACATATACATACACATACATACACATATATACATATATATATATACACATATATACATATATGTATATATACATACACATACACATACATATATACACATACACATATACATATATATACATATATGTATATATACATACACATACATATATATACATACACATATACATATATATACATATAAACATATACACATACATATAG
>NC_068986.1:93112249-93117305 GCF_001194135.2 Octopus bimaculoides | reverse complement strand
CTCCTCCTCTTCATCATCATCATCACTACTAACCTTGTCCCCCTCATCTTCATCACCACCACCACCACCACCACCACCCTTGTCCTTTCCCTCCTCACAATCATCATCAACCTCATCACCACCACCACCATGACCATCACCACCTTTATCCTCCTCTCCATTTTCATCCTCAGCACCATCACCTTAACTAGCATCAACACCACAGCGCCACCACCACCTTCATACCATTATGGTAATTATCATTGGCATCATAATCATTACCTACACAGTCATAATTGCCACAAGCACCAGCATCAACATCATCAACATTCTCATCATCATCACCACTATCAACACCATCACTCTAACCACCGTTAAATGCCACTGCAGTAAATATTATTATCAACATTATCATCATGATTGTCTTCACGGTCATATGTCAGCATCATCCTTATTGCATTATTGTCATAACTCTGACTAGTGTCATCACTAGCATCATCCACATCATTACAGCACAGAGGAGAAACAGAATGTGTGTGTGTGTGTGTGTGTGTGTGTGTGTGTGTGTGTGTGCATGTCTGTGTCTGTGTGTGCATTTGTGTGTGTGTGTGTGTGTGTGTGTGTGTGTGTGTGTGTGTGTGTGTGTGTGTGTGTGTGTAATGTATGTATGCATGTAGGTAGAATCTTAACCATATTACAGAACATTATAATCATTACAGCATGCTAGATTGAAAGAGAGGGGGAGAGACAGAGAGGGGGAGAGAGATAGAAGGGGGAAAAGAGATAGAAGGGGGAAGAGAGGTAGAAGGGGGAAGAGAGATAGAAGGGGGAAGAGAGAGAGGGGAAACAAGAAATGGGTTTGAGAGAAAGAAAGACAGACAGTAGTGGGTATGTGAGAAGGGAGAGCGACAGAGAATGTGTGTATATACCTAGTGTGTGTGTGTGTGTGTGTGTTTGTGTTATACACATCAATACAGCATAGCAGAGAAAGAGAGAGAGAGAGAGAGAGAGAGAGAGAGAGAGAGAGAGAAAGTGAGAATTCTGATGAAGGTGTCCTGCCCAATATATCTCACTGTTTAAACTATTTGTATTATTGTTGGCTGAGGCAGAACAACACAAGTGTGCATATGTATGTGTGCATATGTATGTGTGCATATGTATGTGTGCATATGTATGTGTGCATATGTATACATATGGTGTATGTGTATGTATGTATGTGTGTGTGTATATAAATGCATATGTACATGTGCATGTGTTTGCACACTACTATCATCTGTACAGCCCAACATCCATTAGTTTATTAACCAACAGCTCTATTCTGTGAAACAACTCCATGTAAAGACAACAGAAAATAAAAATTATATAAACATATATAATATATTCGTTTATTCTTTTACTTGTTTCAGTCAGTCATATATATATAAAACAGGTAAATAAAATACAAAAAGCAATTTTTGAAACTAATACAATTCATAACCTGTTTTGTTTTGTTTGTTTGTTTTTTGGGGTTTTTTTTTTTTCTCCTGTACTCATGATGTATTAACCCAAACTGGAAAACTGCAATATTTGGTTCGATAGCAATGGTATTGAACTGTCAACTGATGAGTTGACAAAAGTTAAAATATGTTATAGCTGTGTTGCCATGAATGATTGCCTGCATTCTTAACATGTCGATCTGATGTCTCTGTTTGTGTGTAAGTATATCTCACCATCATTATCATCAGCACCAGTGTCGTTTTAACATAAATTTTTCCATGCTCGCATGGATTGGACAGAGTCTTATCAAGGCAGATTTTCTGAAAGGATTTTCAACAACTCGTTACCCATCTTATTGCCAACCCTGATGTGTAAGGTAAAACTTGCCCATAGCCAGACATGTTTCTAGAGAATATTGGAAATGAATGTCATATGTTTATGACAATCACACAATGCCGAGACACAAAGACACAAACATACACATTCACATATACATACATCTACACACACACACAAGCACAAAGACGAGCTTCTTTCAGTTTCCATCTACCAAATCCACTCACATGCTTTGAACAGCTTGAAGCAACAGTAGAAGACATTTGGCCAAGGTGCTACGTAGTGGGTTTGAATCCAAAACACTTTAACCATAAAACCAGGCTTGTATTTTATATGTGTGTGTGTGAGTGTATACATACATACTCACACATACCATCATATTCATGCTCCTGAACAAAGGGCTTACAACTCTGCTTGACAAATAATTCAAATATATAATGTATTTAATTATATGCAAGAAGACATGCTAAATTGAGCCATGCAAAATATAATTATCATTAGGCTCTCATAAAGTCTAGTAACTATTAAAAGACTACAGCAAAGAGCGTGTAACTCTTCTCACCTCAGTTTGCCTGACTGACAATTCTAATGCATGTATGACTGAATGGGTACAAAACTCCAAGCTACAGATAAGCATGTAATGTGCAAATTCAAACTAGATCTGAGCTTCAAGAACTGGTTTGCCATCCAAGAATAGCATATGATGAAATAGTTGACTACAAGACAGAGCAAGGGAGGGAGATGAAGTAAGTGTGTGTGATGAGTTGAGAGGTCAAGATCTTGAGATTGTTATGTCAGAAAGCAGTGACTGAAGATGTATCTTTACAGATCTGTCTGACCCATCTTTAGTAAAGATCACTATGAGTGGCAAGACACAGTAACACAAACTGATCTAACTCATGGAAAAACTGTTGTTGTTGATGGTGATGGTGGTGGAGGTGTGATGATGATGATGATGAGGAGGAGGAGTCAATGGAACTTCTACACATTTAATCAATCAACTCTCTGTCAACTCATTTACTACGTCTTAGATACGAAGAGAACAACATCCTTCCAAGACCAAATCTTACAATTAAGAGAAGACTGAGCCAACGAAAGGAGCTACTAAAGGGTAGATGGAGCAGTTAAAAATAGCAACCATTGTCCCTCAAATTGCACTGTGCCATCTTCAAAAAAAAAGGAAAGGTGCATTGGATAATGTAGTTGTAGACATATACTATTTCTGAAAACCCACATCCAGCCCCCTAAAAAAAAAAAACCCAAAAGACGGCATGCATGGTCACAGCTGAAACGGCAAAGAATATACCGGAATATGTATAACCTAGAATTAAGCAACAACAGTGAAGAGAAAACAGTCAGAAACAGTTGTATTTAGTCTGATCAATTCCACTGGATGGGGGCCCATAATGAGCATCTGTTATTGCTAAGTAACCCTGATCATTACTATTGCAAGAGTTCACCAACAGCACAAAAGTTAATATCTTTGTGGGTATTTAGGACATAAACTGTAGGGTATTACTTTTACTCAAACATATTTTGTTTCAGTTTGATCAGGATTTCTGCAGCACATACTCTTCTTTTCATTTGCTGAAAGAAGTAAGTAGCAATGTAGAGTGTAGTTTTGGATGCTGTGAAAGAGGTGGAATCTTGCATCTAGCTTACACTAGAAAATCATGATAAACTGGGATTTTTTGGAGGTAACTCATACCATAAAAATGTACAACCGGAGGGAACCACTCTCTACTCTATAGTCTTATATGATGTAGTAGAAGAAGCAGTTACAATGGAGTATAGGTAAATATGCTCCATGGAGGTTGACATAATGTAGGAGGTGAACATAAGGTAGAGAAGGCAGTGAAACATGTGGGTTGTGAAACCACATGTGGGGAGGATGGACAGAGCTAGCAAAAGTACAATCCTCAGACTGTGTTGTAGAGGGATGAGACTGTGTGTACATATGTTGAGTGAAATTTTTATATATATATATATATATATGTATATATCATCATGGTTTAACGTCTGCTTTCCACGCTAGCATGGGTTGGACAATTTGACTGAGGACTGGTGAACTAGGTGGCTGCACCAGGCTCCAATCTGATTTGGCAGAGTTTCTACAGATGGATGCCCTTCCTAACGCCAGCCACTCCGAGAGTGTAGTGGGTGCTTTTACGTGCCACCTGCACAATGGCCAGTCAGGTGGTACCGGGAACGGCCACTCTCAAAATGGTGTTTTTTACATGCCACCTGCACAAGAGCCAGTCCATCGGCACTGGCAAATATCTCGCTCGAATGTTTTTTTCACATGCCACTGGCACAAGTGCCAGTAAGGCGACGCTGGTAACGATCATGCTCAAATGGTGCTATTTATATATATATATATATATAAAAAGGAATGAGTGTAAAAATACATTACTTAGGATATATTGTAAACAATTCAAAAGTATTTACGATTATATCAGTGGCCAGAACATACAATCAAAAATTTATTTTGTCAAAGAAGAGTATATAATTGTGTATAAATCACAATTATAACAGAGAGGTATGTTTTTTGTGTTGATTTCTATGTACAGGAATGTCTTTCTGAAGAGAAGAATGGATCCATTCTTGGTTCCTAACTTTGAAATTGCAGTAAAGGACTAACCTTTTATTTTTATTTAAATTTTGGTTTCTTATGTCAAGTCACTCGCCGACAGTATTTATAGTTGAGGAGATTGAATATGAGTGATTGTAGTGGCTTCCTAGTGGTCTTGACTGCTATTTCTAGGCATGTAAGGGTTTTTATAATCTGCTCTGTTATAAATGTCATTTATTCACAATGATATATATATATACACACACACACACATATATATATATATATATATATACCCACACACACACACACACACATATATATGTATATATATACCCACACACGGCTAGATTTAATTTGCGCATACAAATTTAATCTGTGGTCCATGGGATGAGCCGTTTTAACGATGCGTCCTGCCCGAAGCTCGTCGAAACGCCGGTGTTAAAACGTGGCTAGCTGATGAAGTAGAATGTTCTCTATGTGGCTCGTGTGTTTTCTCGTCTACGTTTGTTTGCAATGTCCTGTATCCAGATATGCACCTATACATACAGGTGGATGTTGGCATGCACATACCTGTACGTATATATGCATATACTCATTTACTATTTGTTTATATATATATATATATATATATATGCGAGTAAAAATAAATACAAAAAAGGTGGTTTTTTTGTATGATTGTGTATAGAGGAA
>NC_068986.1:93108764-93111804 GCF_001194135.2 Octopus bimaculoides | reverse complement strand
CGAGTCGCCTTTATATATTTATATTTATATATTTGATCCTTTATATTGAACACTCAATATTTCATCTACATTCAATACTTTCTTTCATGGTGCCATCCATTTTTATTTTATTTTATTTTATATTATATATTGTATATTATATTATATATTGTATATTCCATATTCTATACCCCACATTGGTTCTGCAGGAATATAAATAAAACAAAAAACAGACAGTGTTGGAACTCTTTTAAACAAAATAATATATATATATATATATATATATATAAAAAATGGGGTGTGACAGAATAAGTTATACCAAATGACTATTTGACAAACAATAGAAGTATTTATGAAAAGAACAGTCAACTAAAAGGAGCAAGTCACAATACCAGTGAGTACCACTTATGATGACTTAAACTCTGTACATTATTTATCTTTTTGTCTCTTATGTTCCACTTCAAGAGAAGCCTGAAAGAATTTAACAGAGGGATGTATTTGACAAGACCGCCCCATCCATCACTTCTTTCTTCTTAATTCATTAAGCAACCAGGTGTGACAATGAGTGAGTAAGAGAAAAAGAGTGAGAGAGAGAGAGAGAGAGAGAGAGAGAGAGAGTTTGTTGTGGCACATAAACATCAATTTGAGAGTTATAAATAAATGTGTCTTACCCTAAACAAGATCATCAAGAGTTCAATCTCAATAAAATGGGACTTACCTACAATAAACAAAACGAAGTATTAGTAATAGCAAGAACAACAACAAAAAATTATTATTATTGTCTTAAAATACACACAAAACCTGAAATTTTGAGGGCAGAGAACAGGAGATTATATCAACACCAGCTGTTGACCAAAGCTCCCTGGAGGGATGAAAAACAAATTCTATCTTGGTGAGATCTGAAGTCAGAACATAGTCATAATTCAATATCACAAGGCATTCAGTCCAATGCTTCAAGGATTTTGCCAGCCCCACAGCCCTCAATGACTGTCTTGTTTCCCCAAATTTCAAACACAAAGCCTGAAATTTGCGGGAGCAAAATGATAAATTACATCAATCTGAGTTCCTGGCTGGTATTTTATTAACCCAGAAAAATGAAAGCAAAATTGATAACAGGATGAGAAAGAGCACATAAAACATCAAAACAAATACCACAAAGCATTTTGTAAGATGCTCGAAATTATTTTGTCAAATACAGGGCATCAATTTTTGTAGGGCCAAAAAAAAGCAGTTGATTCTAACACCAATATTACTTAACTGAAGGATGAAAGGCAACGGTAAAAAAATGCCACAAGGTGTATACAATGCAAAACAAGTCATAGCAAAAGGTACAAAACTAGTGAGCAACCAGGTATGAGAATGTGTGTGATTCAGTCGCAAGCACAACACAAAACCCTTAAATGTCAACTGGACAACCATTTACTATATTGGTGCTGCTCACCACGGAAGGGTAATAAGGTGGGAACATTTGGTCATGTATAAAGGACCCTTGAACCCTCATCAGATGATTACTAACTCTCCTTTTTTTGCAGATGCACAAAACAGACATCACTAGAAACTTTCCTCTTCAAGTCAGATGCACAAGACTACCACAATGAACATTGACAAAAGACAGGTCTGAATAAATTGCAGAGGTGTCACAACATAAATGGAAGCATAAGTGTTCTGTGAACACGAGATGAAATAGTAGAGGGTCTTGTTCCTCACGGGCAGTGAACACAGGTACAAGAAGTTCTGGGTGAGTAACAGTGTTGGGTTGGCTAGAGTAGACATTTTGCTAGCAGTGGAATGGATAGAATGACTGAAGTAGTTAGACAGGATAATTAAGCTTACAAAGTGACAGGCAGCATATTAGTTACAATTATCTTGGCTCATACATCTCAATTAGGACTGACAGATGAATAAAAGGACAGTTTATACGGAGGAGGGGGCTCCTCTTGCAGACTTCCTCACTAACAAACTATAGTAAGTTCATTATACTTGGAGATATACACAATAAGAAGGAGGAGGAGGAGATGGCGACAGCCTGCTGCAAACAAGAGATCAGGTCTGTAACTGGAGTATGGTTCTGTCATTTAGAAGGGGACATGGTGATGGAATGGTACAGAGGAAAGCACTGCTAAAGTTAAGGGACAAGCTTGGCTTGAAAAGACTGAAGGAAAACAGGGAAGCAAAGAAAAAGAGAAGCTGTATGCCATGGCAGGAAATGGAAAGCACAATGTTTGCCAATGCTCTGTGACAGGAAGATCAAAGATGTGAGGTGTTCCAGAGCATCTGCCAAGCATGTGGTGAACCAAAATATTAGTGAGGAGAAATATGTACAGAATGATAGCAGTGCACCTGTTTTCATTGACACAAGGGATAAAGGAGGCAAAGGAGTACCGTTACATGAGATTACTAAATGCACATTGTGTGGGAAAGAGAGGGACTACACTAAGTGAACCCAACAGAGGGACCAGGACCAGCTATTAAAGTTGAGAGATGTTAGGGATCTGAAACCAAAGGCAAGTAGCTGGAGATGCTAAGATAGTTGCTGAAATGCTAAAAATACCTGGTGAAGTAAGACATGAATCAGTCATTTGTTTTATCAATCAAAAAATACAGCAAGATGTCATGTCTATGACTGGTGTATGGTATCATCGGCATCTACAAGAAGGGCAAAGAAACTCTAGAATAAATCAACTAACATATAAAAAAATTTATATTCTTTATTCTTTTATTTGTTTCAGTAATTTGAGTGCAGCCATGCTGGAGCACTGCCTTTAGTCAAACAAACTGACCCCAGGACTTATTCTTTGTAAGCCTAGTACTTATTCTATCGGTCTCTTTTGGGAAACCGCTAAGTTACAGGGATGTAAACGCACCAACATTGGTTGTCAAACGATGGTGGTGGGGACAAACAGATGCACAAACATATACATATATATATACATCTGTTTGTCCCCACCACCATCGTTTGACAACCGATGGTGGTGTGTTTACGTCCCCGTAACTTAGCGGTTCAGGAAAAAGAGACTGATAGAATAAGTACTAGGCTTACAAAGTCCTGGGTCAATTTGTT
>NC_068986.1:93107724-93108476 GCF_001194135.2 Octopus bimaculoides | reverse complement strand
ATATATATATATATATATATACATGTATATGACAAGGTTCTTTCAGTTTCCGTCTACCAAATCCACAAACAAGGCTTTGATCAGCCTGAAGCTATAGCAGAAGACACTTGCCCAGGGTGCCATGCAGTGTGACTGAACCCAGCACCATGTGGTTGGTTAGCAAGCTACTTACCACACAGCCACTCCTTTGCTTTATACACACACACATATATATGTACATATACATGCATGCATGTATGAGTATGTTTACATATGTATTTATATATTCACTTATGTATATACACATACGTGAATGCACACACACACACACACATCATAACAGGCTGATTAGTTCCACAATCAAGTTTTGTAAGCCCAGAATGTGCCCACAACCTCAGATCTACTCCGACTCCATGTCTTGGTGTATGGGTATGTCTTGCTGCTGGTAACCAACCAAGTGACGAGGAGCCAAGCCAGCCTGTGACTAAATACTCACAACAGCAACTAAAGGTACTCTCTTTGTTTATTCATCCACCCACTTGAACAGAGACAGATGGATGGCTGGATGGATTGATAAACAAAAGTATACATGCATGCACTCACGCATATGCATATATATGCATATACACAATACATACTCACACATTTATTTATATATAACCATGTGTATAATGTTTCTAATGTGTATACAAACAAAATAGTGCCAGCTATATTTTGTCTCAGAGAAACTTCTCAAAGAGACTTGTATGTTTTACATATATATATATATATAT
>NC_068986.1:93102912-93105970 GCF_001194135.2 Octopus bimaculoides | reverse complement strand
TGTGTGTGTGTGTGTGTGTGTGTGTGTGTGTGTGTGTGTGTGTGTGTGTGTGTGTGTGTGTGTGTGTTGATGGGGAACCTCTTCTTAGAGGAGCTTTTAAATTTCTTAAACAAGCATTAGTTAATAATAGGTGCCTAAATAGATTAGTAGACAGAGCTACAGAAACAATACAAGAAAAGAAATTCACCCACACAGAGATAGAACAGGTGATAAGTACACACTAGCTATACGGATGGTATACTGCATGAACCAAATACATGCTAGTTACAGAATCAATGAATTAAGTCATTAAATAAAAAAAAAAAGAACTCTTAAAAACACACATGTTACACCTAACTGCATACTCAAAGTTAAGATATATTAGCAAAACACTAGAATGAAAACCTTTCTTATCAGCATGAAACTACAAACTGGCAAGTCACAGAACAGCCATATTTGATGGCATGGAAAATGCACAGGCATATTAGAAGCATCCCAGTTCCAGCAGGAAAATAGGATTTTATAAGTAAAGCTTATAGCAGGCTTAGGTTTGAATGTAGACCCAAGCTGGCTTTTGGAGATATTTTCCAAGGGGAAAAAGCACATTTTATATGCCATCAAATATGGTACTTCAAATGAACAATGTTACATACAAATTTCAATGTAAATATGAATGAAGTAATGTTTAAAATTGAAACTGTTACGTCAGGCATACAAGAACGACACATTGACATTTACAACAGGGAGCTGTTGGAATACATTTATAATTATTTCTACTATAGGCACAAGGCCTGAAATTTTGTGGAAAGGTGTAGTCAATTACATCAACCCCAATGCTCAACTGGTGCTTATTTCATCGACTCCGAAAGGACAAATGGTAAGGATGACCTTAGCAAAGTTTGAAATCAGAAAGTAAAGTGAGAAGAAATACTGTGAAGCATTTTCTGGACACGCTCAGGATTCTGCCAGCTTGCTGCCTTAAGGAACACATTATAATACAATACAGGAAATAATCTTTTCTACTCTAGGCACAAGGCCTGAAATTTTGAGGGAGGGGGCCAGTCGATTAGATCGACCCACCCCCACCCCCCAGTATGCAACTGGTACTTAATTTATTGACCCCGAAAGGATGAAAGGCAAAGTTGACCTTGAAGGAATTTGAACTCAGAACGTAAAGACAGCTGAAATTCCGTACAATGCAGGAAATATTAGAAAAACATTAGTTGACAACACTATTTCTCTATATAGAATGCCATAAAAAAAAAAGACAAAAGTTGCTTCAATTCTGAGAAATACTACCTGTGATAGACTGATGTTCTGACCAGGGGAGTTTTATCACTCATCCCTTAATGTGGTGGAAATTAGTAACATGTATCAGATCTATAGATAATTGTGATTTAGAAAAGGATTAGATTTAACAATACACTTTAAATCCAATAAAAATATCACCACAAACATCAGTGATGGAGCTTCTACAGTGACAATTTAACTGCTAGAAATAGTAACTAAACCTCTTTCAAATCACATCTGATTGCCTTAAATAAAGACACATCAGACAATGTAATCACTGATATACAAAATAGACAAGACAGTCATGGATGAAATGTCTTTGATCATAATTATGTTCTATCATGGCCTTATCTGGGGTTAAATAACTTCAATTTTTATTTTGCAAAAAGTACCAGTTATATACAAGGGTTGATTCAACCCAGTGTATGACTTCCTTATAACTGTGTAACTTTGAGATAATACAAGAAATTAATATAACTGCTTTTAGCAATAACAGCAATGGATGGTAGAACCATACATGCAATATCATCTCTTTACATTATGAACACCAATCTCAGCCTTCAAATATCAACAAAACTAAGAACCAATTAAGTCTTCAAGACTGTTGAGCTTTATGCCATAACTGGAACAAATTAGCAGATGGCTTTTGTCTTAATTGATGGTCAAGTACCCAGTCCTCTTTACATTGAGAAACAGATTGATCTTGACCACAACATTTCTAAGGGGTATTAACAAGTCTTATGTGATAATGAGATCCTCAGATGGTCAAATCAGAAAGATACAAGTTGTATTGATGTCTTGATTGCTTCTACTTGATGGTGAGTCTATATTGCTGGCAATAAAACAAACTTCCTAACATGTAAGGGACAATTCTGGAGTGTGTTTAACAAGCTTCAAACCATTTCAAATTCAAGTAGTTCAAAGTTAACAAGGTTGGCCTTCTTTAGTGCATGTGCTGAGAGCATTCTCCATTATGGAGCTGAAACCTGAACTATGAAGAAAGAGCTTCAAAATTACCTTGATGGCACATATACCAAGGACTCAAAACATTTCATGGTATAAGCACAAGACTAAAAAAAAGGTTTAAAGACACATTCCATCCATCTCTATTATTGTGATTCAACACAGAGTAAATTTCGCTGGCCACTGCTATTGTGATGAACAAAAGCCATAGCAAATGATATCCTTTGTAGATTTTTGCCCTCTAATGGAGAATGAAGACCATTAACCTGCATTGATGTTATTAGTAGAGACAAACAGGAAACTGAAAGACAACCAAAATCAACGAGAGAATAGAGATTCTTGCTGCGATGCCGTGAAACACATCTTGGTTGTAGCCACTTGAAGAAGGCTATATTCACCTGCTCCTCTCTGGTTGTACCATTTCCACTTCAACACACTTCGTCATATATATTCTCTTAAAGAAACAAAAATTGGTCAGATAACATAAATTATTGACCCCACTAAATGGCTGAGTATTCCAATAGACACTTGCAACAATAATAAAGTACAGCAAGGAGTGTATGAAGAAATTAAGAGATATTATATGAGTACACATTGATAAGGTATAAGTGTAGGTACAGACATGGTAGTGTGGTTAAGAAGTTTCCTTCCCAACCATGTCGTCTCAGGTTCAATATCACTACAGCACCTTGGGCAAGTGGCTAAAATTCAAACTCCAGGCCAACCAAAACATTGTGTAAAGGTTCGGTAGACAGAATCTGAAAGAAGCCTGCTGCATATATATATATATATATATATATATATATATATTATTAATAAATTATAG
>NC_068986.1:93101584-93102510 GCF_001194135.2 Octopus bimaculoides | reverse complement strand
ATATATATATATATATATATATATATATATATATATAAATACATGTGTGTGTGTGCATGCACTCTTGTCCTGGCATCATGTGATGGTTGTAAATGAGCATCACCATCATACAAGTGGGGTTGTTTGTTATTTGTAGTCTTTCATGTTAAGTATGTGTGGTTATGGGGGAATATCACCTTTCCTGGGAACAGACAAGGGTTGGTGGCGGGAAGGGAATCCAGCAGTAGAAAACCTGCCATAACAAATAACAGGTTCTGCCTCACCCATGCAAGCATGGAAAAGTGGTCACTGAATGACGATGATGATGATGAAGTGAATCAAAATAAACCCATTGGCAGGCAAGGTTGTTTAGTTTCATCTTTCAGTCAGTCAGTACACTAAACACCTTCGTCTATAGTACAGGTAAATTATTATTTATTAATACAGAAAGCTTTTGAAACAGGATGTGAGACGTTGTGGTTCAGAGAGAGAGAGAGAGAGAGAGAGGCAGGGAGAGAGTTAGAGAGAGAGAGAATGAGAAAGAGAGCAAGAGGAATATGAGTGAGAGAAAGTGAGAGAGAGAGATTGAGAGATGGGGAGAGAAAGAATGAAAGAGAGAGAGAGGGGGGAATGAGAAAGGGAGTTAAAGAGAGGGAAAAGGATTAGAAAGAAAATGAGAAAGAGGGGGGAATGAGAGAGAGTGAGAAAGAGAGCAAGGGGGAATAAAAGAGAGAGAAAGTGAGAATCAATAAGAGTTAGGGAAAGGGAATCAGAGATGGGGAGAGAAGGAATGAGAGAGAGAGAGAGAGAGGATGAGAGAGAGATAGGATGAGAGAGAGATAGAGGATGAGAGAGAGATAGAGGATGAGAGAGAGAGAGAGGATGAGAGAGAGAGAGAATGAGAGAGAGAGAGAGGATGAGAGAGAGATAGAGGATGAGAGAGAGAG
>NC_068986.1:93098496-93101192 GCF_001194135.2 Octopus bimaculoides | reverse complement strand
GAGAGAGAGAGAGGATGAGAGAGAGAGAGGATGAGAGAGAGAGAGGATGAGAGAGAGAGAGGATGAGAGAGAGAGAAAGAGGATGAGAGAGAGAGAAAGAGGATGAGAGAGAGATAGTCAGAGAGAGAAAGAGAAGAGGCTGAAACTTTAAACTTCTTTGTAAAATTAAAATCATTCCAGAAAGCTAAGAAGTTCCTTCAATGAGTCTGTGTAATGTGTTTACTTAGACAAGCTGACAACTTGTTTATTTTCTACATGCACACATAACTAACTACACACACACAAAGTAAAGAAAATAGATATCTGTCAGTTTTGACTGAGACTATTCCAGTTATTTGATCAACTGAACTGGTTACTAATTATATAATAGTGTAAATGGTTGAATATTCCACAGACACTTGTACTCTTAATATAATGTGAAATCAGCAGGACAGAGTTTCCAAAACAACAACAACAACAACAAAAAAAGGCTGGTTCTATAAACAAGGTATTCATTCAATGGACTCCCAGTTTCTGTCCACCCAGCATCACTCACAAGGTAAGGGTTAAAAACTATTAACTATGGCTTGGGTCAGATGGAAATCTTTAGAGGCAGTCTTTTAACATGAGATAACTTTCTTAAAACCTAGTCTTATAACTGAATCTTAATGCATACAAGCCACGTGGCTTAGTGGTAAGTGGTGTTCACTCATGACCGTAAGGTTGTGAGTTTGATTCCCAGTGGTGCATTGTGTCCTTGAGCAAGACACTTTATTTTATCTGACTCCAGTCCCCTCAGCTGGCAAATATGAGTAGTACCTTTAATTCAAAGAGCTGGTCTTGTCACATTCTGCGTCACGCTGAATCTCTCTGAGAACTATGTATCTTAGGGTACACATGTGTTGGAGAGGCTGTTCTGTTGATCAGATCAATTGGAACCCTTGTCATTGTAAGCGACAGAGTGCTACCCAATACATATAAGAATGTACATTCTAAGAGGCAGGATTCATGTGTGTGTGTGTGTATGAACACACACACACACACACACACACACACACACACAAATAAAGCAGCAGCATCATTTAACATCTGCCGTCCAAGCAGATATGGGCTGATGGGTTTGGACAGTTGGGCAAGATCTAACAAACCAAAGAACTGCATTGAACTCCAATACCTACTTTAGCATAGTATCCATAGCTGGATGCCCTTCTAGTGCCAACCACTTTACAAAATGTACTGGGTGCATTTTACATAATATGATTGCAAAGTAACTTTGGAAAAGAAGCCCCATTCACCCGAGAGAAGTTATAGCAATGAAGGAGATAGCTCTGTGCCAGTAGTTGAGATGCTAAAATATGATGGAGGAACAGGCACAGATGTCTTACTACTTACTACAGAAGAGATGTGGCTATTCTGCATAATACAGGAGTGGGTAGGAGTAGCTAGAAAAAAGAAAAAGATCTTGGTGATGAAGAGTCAGAGCATACCCTCAAGATATAATAGAGTCAGTATGAGAGAGAACACAGGCTGAGGAATGAAAAGAGTGGGGCAGGAGTGATTGGCGTTAGGAAGAGCATCCAGCTGTAGAAACTCTGCCAGATCAGATTAGAGCCTGGTGCAGCCTTCTGGCTTGCCAGTCCTCAGTCAAATCGTCCAACCCATGCTAGCATGGAAAGCAGACGTTAAATGACGACGATGATGATGATGATGATGATGTGTGAGGAAGTTGATAGTTAGAGATGGGGCTAGAGGTGAATGATGTACAAGGGTGGCAGAGTGGTTTCTTACACATGCACAGACGCCAAGTTACAGTGATAAAGGCTCCAGTTGATCTGATCAACAGAACAGCCTGCTCATAAAATTAACATGGTAGTGGCTGAGTACTCCACATACAAGTGTACCCTGTGTGTGTGAGTGAGAGAGAGAGAGAGAGATAGAGAGAGAGAGATAGAGAGAGAGAGATAAAGAGAGAGAGAGAGAAAGAGAGAGAGAAGGAACGTGTAGAACGGCAAAACAAATAGATAACCTTAGAGAAAAAAGGCTGGTGACAAGTGTCAAAATGCTGCTGGGGAAGACCTGGCCAAGCCATGTTGACAATGGGAAAATGGGTCAATAATGATGAATTTGGTGATCATGATTATGGTCATGAATATGATCATGATATAATCCAGCAAAGTAATTAATGAATAGGTTCCCCTGCCTCACACTATCTATGATTGATGCAGAGGTGGTGTGGGAAGCTTGGTGAAAATGTTGCTTGAAGATGGGCTACTAACTCACAAATATCACCCCCATCCACTATCAGAGAGATCTTGGTAGTGGCATAAATCATTAGTGTAAGGGGTGATGATTGGAAGGGACAACATAGCTATCAGGATGGAGGGCAGATATTCGCTCTGGCACACAGTTTGGTTCTTTACAGATAGGTTCATTAGGAGCACCATCAGGGGCATCTGTATCAATCGTCTGTTGCCAAGTAGGAGACACACGAGCGAACAGAATTGGCTCCAAACAAGATAAATGCTGAAGTATGGTAAGTTCCTCAATTTCCTGTGAAAATAGCAAAAAAACACAAAAGATAAAAATTGATAGTTTATAATATTTTCTAGTTTATCATTTAAATTCTTGTTTACATAGACATCTTAGATGCACCCAAATTTCAGAAGCGCATGGGATGGTGTACACACAGTCTTTGGTCATATTCTCTTCTATTGGTG
>NC_068986.1:93096561-93098006 GCF_001194135.2 Octopus bimaculoides | reverse complement strand
GAGCAAATCGACCCCAGGACTTATTCTTTGGATGCCTAGTACTTATTCTATTGGTCTCTTTTGCCAAACCACTAAGTTACGGGGACGTAAACACACTACCATCGGTTGTCAAGCGATGTTGGGGGGACAAACACAGACACACACATACATATATATATATATATATATATATATATACGACAGGCTTCTTTCAGTTTCCGTCTACCAAATCCACTCACAAGGCTTTGGTCGGCCCAAGGCTATAGTAGAAGACACTTGCCCAAGGTGCCACGCAGTGGGAATGAACCCGGAACAATGTGGTAGGTAAGCAAGCGACTTACCACACAGCCACTCCTGCAAGCTACTTACCACACAGCCACTTCTATATACATAGAAAAAATATTTAGGGACTGAATTCCTGGACATGGTAAATGAGGGCTGTAGTGAAAACAAAATAGGAAAACAAAAGTTAATTATCATCAACCAGCAATGCAGTTTGACCTTTGCCCTTGTTTCAGTACTAACTGCAGTTAGTTAGGCCAATGAGTAACCAGAGACAAAAGATGTCAGACTTGACAGTGTGGGAAGGTCAAAATAACTGACATGACCTTGTGAACCCAGACTAGGCTAGCCGTGGTACAAATTGAGGTTGATTTGTGTCAAACTGACTCAAGAAAGGTGAATGTCAATCTATCAAGTATCGAAAACAGGTTTTATAAATAACAATTATGGCATCTAACCGAAACACAAGTTGAGGAATTTTGAGAACAGTGTGGAAGTAATTTATATGGAACCAACTTAGATTATTTACATTTGACGGATATTTGTCCTCATCTTGTTTGTTGTTAAGACAACGTTTCGGCTGAATATGTCTTCCAGCCTTCATCAGGTGTCTTGGGGAAATTTCGAACCTGGGTTCTTATTCCTAAAGTATTTTTCAATGTTATTATTATTATTATCATTATTCAGGTCACTGCCTGGAATCGAACTTGGAATCTTGGGGATAGTAGCCCATGCTCTTAACCACTACGCCATATGCACGTGGGCATATGGCATAGTGGTTAAGAGCACAGGCTACTATCCCCAAGATTCCGAGTTCGATTCCAGGCAGTGACCTGAATAATAATAATAATGATAATAATAACATCTAAAAATACCTTAGGAATGAGAACCCAGGTTCGAAATTTTCCCAAGACACCTGATGAAGGTTGAAGGGTATATCAGCCGAAACGTTGTCTTAACAGCAAACAAGATGAGGACAAATATCCGTCAAATGTAAATCATCATCATCATCATCATCGTTTAACGTCCGCTTTCCATGCTAGCATGGGTTGGACGATTTGACTGAGGACTGGTGAAACCAGATGGCTACACCAGGCTCCAATCTAATTTGGCAGAGTTTCTACAGTTGGATGCCCTTCCTAACGCCAACCACTCAGAGAGTGTAGTGGGTGCTTTTACGTGTC
>NC_068986.1:93094809-93096520 GCF_001194135.2 Octopus bimaculoides | reverse complement strand
CGAAATGGTGTCTTTTATGTGCCACCCGCACAAGCCAGTCCAGGGGCACTGGCAACGATCTCACTCGAAAATCCTACGGGAGCCAGTCAGGCGGTACTGGCAACGGCCACGCTCAAAATGGTGCATCTCATGTGCCACCCGCACAAGAGCCAGTCCAGGGGCACTGGCAACGATCTTACTTGGCTTGCCGGGTCTTCTCACGCACAGCACATTTCCAAAGGTCTCGGTCAGTAGTCATCGCCTTGGTGAGGCCCAATGTACGAAGGTCTTGCCTCACCACCTCAGCCCAGGTCTTCATAATTCCTCATCTCTTAAATATAGAACTCTATAATCAACTTACCCGCTCCGTCAAAATTATTGACCTTGTGACAAAATTTGAAACCATTATTATTACTATCTAAGGCAGAGTTGGCAAAATTGTTAGCACATCAGACCAAATGCTTAACAGTATTTCTTCAGGTTCTTTACATTTTGAGTTAAAATGCTGTTGAGACCATCTTTGATTTTCATCCTTTAGGGGTCAATAAAATAAGTATTGGTTGAGCACTGGGGTTGAACTAGTCCTCTCCCTTGAAAATGTTGCTGGCATTGTCCTATATATAAGGTTTCTCATTACAGTTCAAAGCCTCGTATAAGCATGAGCACTTTTATAAATAACAGAAATTATGATTTTTTTACATGATCACAAGGCTATGAATTTAGGAGAGTATATACATTAAATTGACCCAAGCACTGACCTACTTTTATTGATCTTGGATTGATCCGGTAGCATTAGAACTCAAAATATACCTAAAGACAACTAAGCATTTTGTCAAGCTCCCAACTAATTCAGTTCTCATGCACTTTACTGCTTTTGTCCTCTGCCCCCTCCGAAATTTTTCATTCACTACCCAAATAATAATTTCAAATTTAGGCATGTAGCCAGCAGATAGTATAGATGAGGCAATCAGTTAAATCAACAGATATTTAATTTGATCAAATCCGAAAAGTTGACAGGCAAACTTAACCTCAGTGGGATTTGAACCAGTATTCTAAGAGCCAGAACAATTATTGCAAGGCATTTTTCCAATGCTCTAAAGACTATTCATCTACCAGCCTGCATTAACCTGACAACAAAAAATTTTTTTAAATAACTGCTTCAAATATTGGCACAAGGCCAGCAATTTTAGGGTGAGGGAGTTAGTTAATTACATCAACACCAGTACTTGATTGGTACTCTTTTACTGATTCCTGAGATGGGTAAAAATTAAAGTTGTCCTTTGCGATATTTGAAGAAATGTTGCAAAATATGATTTCTGATTTAGGGCCAAAAAAAAGAAAAAGAAATATAGAGGTGCAGGAGTAGCTGTGTGATAAGTAGCTTGCTTACCAACCACATGGTTCCAGGTTCAGTCCCACTGCATGGCACCTTGGGTAAGTGTCTTCAACCAAAGCCTTGTGAGTGGATTTGGTAGACAGAAACTGGAAAAAGCCTGTCGTGTGTGTGTGTGTGTGTGTATATGTTAGTGTGCTTGTGTTTGTCCCCCCCACCATCGCTTGACAATTCATGCTGCTGCATTGACATTCCCATAACTTAGCAGTTCTGCAAAAGAGACCAACAGAATAAGTACTAAGCTTACAAAGAATAAGTCTTGGGGTCTAAAGGTTCATCTAAAGGTGGTGCTCCAGCATGGCCACAGTCAAAGGACTGAAACAAATAAAAGACTATATA
>NC_068986.1:93087811-93094739 GCF_001194135.2 Octopus bimaculoides | reverse complement strand
TATATATATATATATATATATATATATATATATATGTGTGTGTGTAAGTATGTATATACCAATTGCCAGTGAGTGATTGGTCTGCTATCACTGGAAGTAAGATCATTTCAATACATCATGATTTATTACCAAAATATGCCAATGACCACTGTGAGGTTTTTTTTCTTAGCTCAATTTCCTTTCACTTATGCAAATTGCTTAAGCCATGAATGTGTTCTACTCCCCTTTGTATATGTCTAAGTGTCACATCTGTTGAAGTTAAGATAAGACAAATGCTGAGCTGATGATGCCTACTGGTGCAAAAACACAATTCCACTGTTATCCAATTGTCTTCAGACAATCAGACTGTCTTTTCTTGAAAAGCATGATGAGTTTTTGAGAATTATTGATTCTTGAGATCATCCTCCCTTCTTTCAATATTAATACCATCAACTGCCACTAAGCAAAGACGGTTTCAATAAATTAAGAATTTATTTCATATGTTGTGTAATGTACCTTTATTTGACTTTGTTGTTTAATTTTTTGTTTCATTTATATATATTTTAAGAAAACTCACCTACACACACACCCACATGTATATGTATATTTCAGAAAATAAATACCAAACTTCAAGAAAAGTAAAAAAAAACAAGTGAAAATAAACAGATTGCCATCTTAAGCACAAATTTTTTTTTTAAATATCAACCACACAGGAGTTAAATACATATATATATATATATAATGTGTGTTTTCCTTGATTGCTCAACAAAATTAAATGAGGAATACAAAAATTTTCAATTTGAATAATGTTTTTTATTCTCATTTTATTATTTTTTTTATAGGGGTGGCAGAAAAAGGGTGTTATTTTTACTAGTTTTACAGATTAATTTTAGTTGCTTAAGGAGAGAAGAAGTGGGGGTGGATTGAAATTTCAAATCGATTATAAAACTCAAATGGTGTTTATTTTAATAAACTGAAGTTGCGTGGGTAGGGTTCCTGGGAATTGAAAAACAAACTCCAATTCAAATTTGATTTTTTTTAAAATAAAAATCTTAAATTTCAGTTTATTTAAGGTTGATTTTGTTTGTTATTGTTTTTCTTGTTTTTATAACCGATTTCTGATTTGATTTTAAATTTCAATTTTCAGCATTTTATTATTACTTTTTTTTTTTAAGTTTTGATTTCACCTCACTTCAATAGATCATTCTTTGATTAATATTAGCCTGTTGGTCATTTAAAATAATTATATCAGTTTTGTCGATTCAAAATTTCAGGAAAAAAAAAATAGAAAAGCAAAAAAAAAAACAGCAAATAAAAAAACAATATTTGAAGCAATTTTCAGAGTGAAGAGAGAAAAAATTAAATATTGAAACCAGAATACAATTCTACCCCTTCAAAAATCTTGAATCAAACTCCACATAACAAGTTAGAAATCAATAGATTGGTGCTCAAAATAAGCAGTGTAAAAAAAAAAACATCTTTCCAAATAGAAAATAAAAACCACTAAATAATCCAGAAGCAAAAATATATATATAAATATATGCTATAAATCAGAAAGTTGTTTTTGCTATTATTTTTCAAGAGGCAAAAAAAAAATTTTCTTGATATAGAGGTGGCTAACTGAAGAACCATCCAATTTGTTCTACAACATGCATTCTTGGTGGTTATGAGGCTATCTATCCATAATGTCAAAACAACCAGGTTGGGATTCTTCCTGTTACAATTAACAAGTCAATGTGACCCTTGAATACTGTTATCTCACAGGTTTCCTTTTGCATGTTTAATGTTATCTCTATCTACTTCATGTGTTTCTATATCATTAATAAAAGCTGTTATATGCTGGCATTTATAGATGCTGTATATATGTAATTCTAAAAGTAAAGTATGTTGTTGTTATTACTGTTGCTTAGACCCGGATCAACCCTAATGAAGTAGATCTATAATTAAAAAAAAAAAGACACCTGACTATAATTATCCTGTCTCTTATTTTTTAAAAAGGAGTGTAGGCCTACATTATCTCATATCCTTTCACTATTCAAGATAGTAGGGCTCCATGAGTGAGAATTGGCTGCTATTTCTAGCCAGTCAGTGACCATGCAGAGGTTACTTTCTCACTGTGATTACTATCCTGTCTTTTTCCTTTTTTAGCAGAATGTTGATCTACATTATCTTATGTGTCCTTTCATTATCCAAAATTGCAAAATTCAATATGAGTAAGATTTGGCTGCTATTTCAAGCCAGTCAGTGACAGCATAGAAGATCCTCTGTCAACTCACAAAAAGCATGAGTAAAGTCAGAACCTGGCAAAACTAGTCAGCCTCTGTCAGTGACAAAAATATGTGTGGTTATATGGTTATGGTGCAGCTCTACTGACCATATGATCCGAAGATCAAATCTTAACAGAGCCTTACTATTATGCAACTGAACAAGCCACATAACCCCAGTTGGAAAGAATGAGAAAGTAATTTTCCAGTCTCTTAATTCACAGATAAATGTTTAGTAAAAAGAAAGATACCCAGCTGTAAATTGCTCCAACAATATACAATATATTAGCTGGATAAAGGCTGATATGATATCAGACTACGCTACACCACAACCTCAAATACAAGTACACAAAAAAAAGAGCAAAAAAAAAAAAAAAGCAGTCATGGTAGTCTGGAAAATATGAATGCAAAGTATCACATTTTATTCCACTTATCATTTCTCACTGATATGTGTGAATGTGTGTAAGTATGTGAGCAAGTATAATCCATGAAATTATAATCCTCAGATGATTGGATATGTAACATATGAAACACAGAGACTTCAAAGTCTGGAATCTCACACAGATATATATTCTAATATCTGTATATATGGATTAAGCATATGAAAACCAGTATATTTTGTCAACTGCATATATAATTTCATTAACTCTATCCCAAGAAAGCAAACACTACTGTGACACTACATTTACATTGCAGCAAGGCATAGCAATGTATGCTGCAAGACTTAATTATATATATATATATATATATATATATATATATCATCATCATCATCATCATCATCAATATTATCAGTGCTTTAGCATTCATATTTTCATGCTTGCATAGGTAGGATGGAATTTGTGGAGAAAAATTTTCATAAAATTATATATTTAATTAACAGTGACAGAAGCAGTATTAATATCAAAAGGCGATCGTTAAAGCTAACTTAATGTGGATGTACAAGAACACCAAATACTGCATTATTTGCCTTGGCGACCTCTCATATGGATGCATGGTGCATAAAAGCACTCATGTATATTGTTGGAAGAGGAAAATCATCTGCTACAGGCACAGGAACTACCATATGATATGATTTCACCCTGCCCAGGATCATCAGTGACAAATGTCCAGTGTTGACATAGCAGCTGAATCTCACTGTCAAAGATATATATGGGAAGCCTTTAAGGAAGGGCCCAACTATTTCTCCTGATCATTCAACACAAGGAGAGAACACAAGTAGATGTTCAAGTCATGTGCAATCAAAGAAAAATAATGGATCCATTAGAAAGATGGGGAGTGAGTATGTATACATGCGTATGTGTGTGTGTGTATACATACACACACACTCTCTAAAATTAGCTCTTTTTTTGTATGTATATATATATATATATATATATATATATATATTATATATATATAGCACAAAAATGGTGCACTAACAGTAATTATCCGATGGAGTCCTTGGTGGATAAACGTCAAAGCAGGACTCTAATAGGCCAGTGGGAAATAAACCCAGCACCCAGAGGGATGAAACTAAATATTGTAAAGGAGTCAATTAGCTGAACACTCCACTATTTCTGCCATTCCAATGCAATATCCTGATGGCAAAAGATGGGAAATTTGATGTTTGAGTCATTTCAAATTCCTGGCTATACATATCATCGACAATCTCTTCTGGCCTCCATATTCAGATGCAATGTGAGCAGTGCTATGAACACAGACACTCCAACTATGACCATCACGTGTTGTTTTCCAACAGTAGTCTATATAAGGCTTCATTATCATTGGCGTACTCAACTTCCTTTAAAACAGTAGAATATGATTTAAAGGACTAAATAGTTATTTCTAGCAGATTGAATGGCCATGTAGAGATTTCTTCACTGATCTATCTGCTAGGTTCATTTGAGGTTGTTGCAAGCTCAGTCTCTGGTTTGGCATCATTCAATGCTTGAGAACGAAAATCTATTGACAAATAGTTTTCATAGGCGCAGGAGTGGCAGTGTGGTAAGTAGCTTGCTTACCAACCACATGGTTTCTGGTTCAGTCCCACTGCGTGGCACCTTGGGCAAGTGTCTTCTACTATAGCCTTGGGCCGACCAAAGCATTGTGAGTGGATTTGGTAGACAGAAACTGAAAAGAAGCCCGTTGTATATATGTATGTATATATATATATATATATATATATATATATATATATATATATATGTATGTGTGTTTGTCCCCCACCATCGCTTGACAACTTATGGTGGTGTGTTTACGTCCCCGTAACTTAGCGGTTTGGGAAAAAGAGACCAATAGAATAAGTACTAGGCTTCCAAAGAATAAGTCCTGGGGTCGATTTGCTCGACTAAAGGCAATGCTCCAGCATGGCCGCAGTCAAATGACTGAAACAAGTAAAAGAGTAAAAGAGTTACACTCAAGAAATTGTTGGACTGCTGCTTCACCCAGCCAGCGCAATATTTCCTAATTATGAAACACCTTTTATGTTCTTTACTCCACTAGAGACACAAACCAAGTTCTTTAGTCTCCTTAAATCAAGACTGTAACTCTCAGCCTTAAAAACCCAAACCAGGCAGTTTAAGCATTTAGCATTTAAACTGGCCATATACAGCCTCAAATTTTCTACCTGTTTTATGTTGAAACTGACCGGATCTGATCTCTCACACTTACTCTACAATGTCATTATGAAGAATATACAATGACATCTGTGAAATCTCAAAGCTACAAGATTATAATTCAAATTAATGTGAATGAATATGTATTACATTAGACAGAGTAATCTGAATGCTAAAGGGTTAAGAGTAGGCTTTGTTCTGACAAGCATCTTGACCATCCTGAAAGCTTATTTGCACATAATTAACAATGTAAATTCAGACAACTGAATTTACATCAGCTGCTATAAGCTGTTTTGAAACTGAGTCCAATGTAACAAACTCCATCTTACTGAATATAATAATGGTTTCTAGCATAAGTACAAAGGAAGAGAAATTTAGGGGACAGAGTGTAGTCAATTAAATCCACCCTGGTACTTAATTAGTACTTATTTTATTAATCCTAGAAGTATGAAATATAAAGTTGACCATGGCAGGAAGTGACATTAGAACAAAGAAATGTTGTGAAGTACGCCAATATATGAAGTCCAATACTCTACCAATTTTACCATTCCTATAGTGTATATCAGTGGTTTTCAACCAATTTTAACCTATGAACCCCTTTTGTTCCTATTTTCCTCCACTGAATCCTCATAGCCATTTGATGTTTAGAAAAATCCCATTATATTTTTATAATAAAATATTATTAGAAATTATATAAAAATTTGTTAAAATAGTTTGTGTATTGTAGAATTATAGCCAATTTATTGCACATAAATTTTAGCAACAAAATCTTATACGGACCCCCAAGGGCCATATGAACCCTGGTTGAAAACCACTGGTGTTTATGACCATAAATATGCAAGTTATCTTATTGTATTGCTGACTGTAACAGCTCCAGGAGAGCAAGTGTCAGGTAATTATTCCACAAAAACTTTGGACAATGAAAAGCAAAGTCTACAAGCTTGATTTTGTTGATTTATGTTTGGGAAGTGGTGGGTATAAATGTTATGGCTCAAACTATGCTAGAATTTCTGTTCAGCAAAATGAATAAAGCATTCAAGAAAAGAAAAGAAGTATAAATTGGTTTCCAGCCCACATGAAAGGACGAAGCAAAATATTTTGATGTTCCATTGTCTTCAAATCTCCAGCGTCCATAGAATTATAGCAAGGTGACAGACAAGCAAAGCTTCACAAGCTGACATCACAAGATTTATAGCAACAGTGACCACCAGTTTAATATACATCTAGATTTAAAACTTCGATGAACTGAAGGCTTTGATAACAATAAAACTGTAACCCATTGCTCTGTACTTTCTTGCTGATGCACTAGGGTATTACTCAATAATTTAGCTTCATCTCTACTTAGATATATAGCCACAAAGTTAAAGTACAATTTCTCTCTTTCTCTCTCTCTCTCTCTCCTTCCATCCCACTCTTCCTCTCTGCAGTAAATAACAGTGGTTACAAGGTAAGTGGGGGAGAAAACTGTAATTGTTAAATTTTCTGACAAGCCAAAACATTTCTGCCTTAGGCAACCACAAGGAAACCACCGCAGTGTTAGGATGCCTGCTCCTCTGGAGTAAACAGATAGATAGTCGTTCCTTGAGGAATAATGTTTAATATTATGAAAGGTCAAAAGTCAACAACCTGTACTCTTTGAGTTGCACTCAAGTTATTAAAGGAACAATGACTAAAGGAAAGAAAGAAGTGGGAGAAGAGGAAACGGGAGAAGAGGAAAGGGGAGAAGGAAATGAGAAAGGAGAGGGGGTGAGATGAGGAGGGATGAGATGGGAAAAAGAGAGATGTGAAATGGCAGGTGGAGAGATATAAAGCAAAGAAGAAGATGAAGACAATGTTTCAAGGGAGAGGTGGAGGAGTAAGGAGAGAGAGAGAGAGAGAGAGAGAGAGAGAGAGAGAGAGAGAGAGGAGGGAAGAGGGAAAGAATGGAGGAAAGAGAAAAGAAAAAGAGAAGAGAGAAGAGAAGTAATTAGCAATGGTAGAATTATTAATGTAATAGATTGAAATATATATAAAAAAAAAAATTGATTTTCTGTGATTTCTGACAATTTTGTTGAAAGAGGGAGAGTGAGAAGAAGAGAGAGAGACAGA
>NC_068986.1:93081202-93086545 GCF_001194135.2 Octopus bimaculoides | reverse complement strand
TATATATATATATATATATATATATATATATTTATATAAAGGGCATTATTACAGAAAAATAATAACGCCACACAGTGGACATATATATATATTTGTGTGTGTGTGTATACATAATGATATACACACATATATATGATACATATAGATATAGATATATATATACATGATGATAATACATATACATACATATACATATATGATGATACATATATATACATATAAGTATATGTATATACATATGTAAGTATATACAGAGAAGCATATATAGATGTGAAGAGGCACACATATACATACAACTGTATTTGCTTTACACACACACACATAAATACATACATGTGCATATACATATATATGATATATAAGCGTATGTATTTATAAATATACATTGAGAGGTATGTGTAAATGTGAAAAAGCACACATGCATTTGTATGTATTTATTTGTGTATATGCATTACACACACACACACACACACACACACACACATATATATACACATGTTTAAGTGGGTCAATAAAGGAAAAAGAGAATAAAATACATTACATAGAATTTGTATTTATGTGTATTTAAGACTGAAGTCTCAGACGTATGAAATCACGTGTGTAATTATTCAGGTGTTTGCCAAATGCAACTTAAAGAAGCTTGTTTTATTGGTTATGAGTAAGCTTGGTTCCCATGAGATGGAACTTGTTGCAAGCTGTACTTGTGAGGCACTGAGGTTGCCACAATGTAAGGGAATGCATGGGAAATAATCTGACCATAGTTAACTTTTATTAAGCAAGTTTAGTTCTCATAATTTCTTTTTGTGGTAATTTTTAGCTGGCATTATTTTTTCAGTTGATCGGTTGAAAAATATCCCAAGAGAAATGCTCATCCATTATTGGAAATAATATCGGATTTTTTTGCAGAGAAATAACACAGCTGTTTTAATATATGTAGCTTCTCAGACAAGCAAAAGCTGCAGTTACATAACACTTTAGAATATGAGGAAAGTACATTTGAGAAGCAGCATAGACTGAAGCAGCTTGTATCTCTGAAGTGAATTCCTATTGCCACCACAGATGAGTATTTCTCAAGGGACATTTTCAACCAATCAATGCAGAAATTAACAGCATTTAATGACTAGATCAAAGGGAATAATGAAGTATTAAAATCTCTTAGCTAACCACACTTAATTTTATCTGGATTGCCTCCCTTACAGCATAGTAGCACTAAACACTGCATTTTTGCATCAGCCTGCAATAATCTCCATCATTTGGCTTGCTTGATTAATGGAATCCAAGCTTACAATGCACCAGCTAGAACTTCTCTTCCAAGTCACATATGGCTAAAAATGAAATAATGGCAAAAACTTGATTGATTAAACACATTTTATATGCTTATGAAATACTAACTGCTCAGCTATGTATGCAGTGTGTGTGTGTGTGTGTTTTGTGAAAATGCAAATAGCGATACAGTAAATGTTTATAAATTTCATCCTAGGGTTATTCTTCTTCTTATTATTATATTTATCCTACATTATATCGGTATGGTTCGCTGCAACCCCAAAATACTGGTGCACCAGTCAGCATCATTAGACTGTCACCGGCATAATGGAAGTTTCCATAGACAAATTTAAAAGATATATATATATATATATATATATATATATATATATATATATTTGCATTATTTATGCAAAGCCAGAAATCCGGGATCTGGAATTATCTTGTTATTTTTACTGGTTTATTTTGTCTTCGTCTTCGCTCCTTGTGCTATGTGGACATTTATTGTGGTTTAGAGTCAGGTTTTGACTGCTATTTTTCAGCGTGGCGGTATCTCTTAGATAACCTGTATTATAATTTATATATATATATATATATATATATATACATACATATATACATACATACATAGAGACGTGTATGTATGCAAGTATAATGATTTAGATTTGTATGTATCGCTATTAATATATACTTATCACTATTAATATATATTAATAGTATCACTATTTATATATTGAACAAACAATTGGAAGATGTTTTAACCAGTTTGATGTTGAGCTGTTTGTACTCTTATGCAGCTACCCTGGATAACTCTCAGTATAAGCATGGATTATATAAACTACCGCAACGATAAGGAGGAAAGGGTTAATTTGGTTGCCATCATCATTTGTAACTATCTTTAGAGAAGGTGGAATCAAGCAGTCAGACCCGAGCATACACACACACAACCAAGCACACATATATACATACACACATATACACACACACACAACCAAGCACACATATATACATACATATACACACACACAAGTATATATGTGTGCTTGGGTGTCTTCTTATCATCATTCTTTCAATGCATATCATTCCGTGCTGGCATGACTTGGGCAGATCTGAAGAACAAAGTATTACCACTCATCTGATCTTGTACCATTTTGATCTTGTTTGTGAATCAAAGGCTCTTAAGATCTAACCATACCGTCACTGACACACAGCTTTCACTATCAGCCTCTGACAATTCATCACATGTCTGTAGTAACAACATTGCACACCCAACCCCTGCATACTTATAGACCAGCCATCTCTTTAGTCCACTTGTACTAAGGCTTTCATGCAAGTTAGCATTGCATACCTAACAAAAATTGTACGCATGCATGCATACACACGTATATTCAAACTAAGGTTTTGATCACTAATTTAGGTATACCAGTACAACATTTTATACATATCAAAGAATAAGGAGACCAGTACATCTCGAAATTTTTTTTTAAATTTTACAATTAGTCATACAGCATAATTAGTTGATGTGGTTAGCCATACTCAGGAATATATCAGAACTTTTATGGTACCAGCCTGGATAATTTATCCCTATATACTCACCTTATTTATTTATTTATTTATCTATTTATGTATTGAAGTATCTATGTATCATCATCTTTCAAAGTCCATTATTCATGCTAGCATGGGTTGGATGGTTTGACCAGGGCTGGTAAGCTGACTCTAGTTTAATTTGTCATGGTTTCTACGGCTGAATGCCCTTCCTAACACCAACCATTCCAAGAGTGTAGTGGGTGCTTTTATGTATGTATGTAGGTATATCATCATTGCTCTTACAACTGCTATGCTTACATTGAAATTTGTACATTATTTTAAGTTGTGTGAAGTATGTTCTATTTCTTAAAGGTCTGTAGTTTCATAATTTTTGCTTTGGTATTTTTGTAATACAAGTTAGTGGAGAATTGTAATACATGTACTATGTTTTGTAGAATTTGAGTCATCCAATCATTAATGAAAATAGATTAAGCTCAAACCATAATCATATCTTCAGTCATTAACCTTTTTTATTGATTGCTAAGACAGTAACTTAACTTTCTCTACTGAGCCTAAGCTGTTTCCAGAGCCAGGTACATAGCCCAACTACACTTACCACCTGTTTCCAGAAACAAGTACCTAGCCCCAACTACATGTACCACCTGTTTTTAGGAGAAAGTGCATAGCCCAAAAGTACACTTACCACTAAAAGGTAAGCTATTCTATATATATATATATATGTATATATATATATATATATATATATATATATATATATATATAGATAGATATAGATATATGCATATATCCATACATATATGTACATACATCTATATGTATATATACATGCATATATGGGTACAGGACATCAAAAAAACGTTAAACACAATGAGAAACGAAAAATGGAAACAAAAACAGAAAACGAACTTATTTCAAACAATGAAAAACAAACAAACAGAGAAACGAGACATGCAACATAAAGAGTATATCCCTTCGTCAGTTGTCCCTGTCCATCTACTCTGCATTTCGAAGGCAAGAACAATACACGACTTCGTTGGAACAGTTCTTCCCACAAAGCAAATTAAATAAAATTTGGAATTTTTTGTGGAGGGTGAATATATATCACCAGTCCTTAGTCAAATTGTCCAACCCATGCTAGCATGGAAAGCGGACATTAAACGATAATGATGATGATGATATATATATATATATATATACACACACACACACACACACACATACACACAAAGTATATGTGCATGTTGCAGACATAGCAGTCAGACACTATTTTTTCAAACAAAATCCCATAGTGCTCAATATGCATTTGTAGAGAGTCACATAGTACACACATACACATCTGTGCGTGAATGTGCACACACACACGCACACACACAAGCATACATATACACACTCACAGATGGATAAACAGACAAACAGATATACAGACAGACAGATGGATAGACAGACGGACAGACAGATGTAACTAAATATCACAATACATTTTGTCTATACCTCTACTAATTATGCTAATCCCCTGCACCTGCAACAACAACAACAACAACAATAGTAATTTATAATGATATTAGACTCACACATGCACATAAAAACACACACACACACATACACATAACCACATGCATGCACACACAGGTACAAATCAACATTTCACTGGTATTTGCTACAGCAATTGTATTTATGATAAACAGCAATCATAAAACAGAGGGTCTAATTAATCATGATTGACGATTAATTATAGTCATAAGAATCAGTATAATTATAGGTTAATTATGTGTATGAACGTGTACATGTGGCTTGTAAAAGCATGTGCGCATTTGTGTGTGTTTAAATGAGTATGTGCATGTGTGTGGGTGTGAGCATGTGTATTTAAAAGAGGATGACCACGTGTGTACATGTGTGTGAGTGTGTGTGTGTGTGTGTGTGTGTACATTTATGGTTGAATGAGTATGATTATATGTGCATGTGTACATGCATGTGAGCATGTAGATGAGTGTATGGCTATGTCAGTGTGTGTATGCACACGGGACTATATATATGTTTGCTTCTACATGAATGAGTGCGGTACAATGGAAATACTGGAATTAATGGTAAGACGTGGGCAAAAACTACCAACAACATCAATGAAGATTTCTTGGAGACAGTGAGATTTTGTCATTCTTTTCTTATATTATTACTTTCACTCGTTCAAGTGCAGCTATGCCAAAGCACTACCTTCACATGTTTCAGTTATATCAACACAAGGATCTAGCCATTTCAGAAAGAGAGATTGGTAAAATGACCAGCTGGCTAAATTCCTCCCCATGTAAAGTGATGTAAGTCCAGACAAAACAAAACTTTTTATTCAACAAATCAATTTACAGCCAACCTTTCACTGATTTTATCGTTCACCTTTTACTGTCCACCTTCCATGCTGGCATGGGTGGGAGATTTATATATATGTGTGTGTGTGTGTATGTGTGTGTGTGTGTGTATGTATTTATATATGAGTATTTTTTTTATATCAGCATGAATACATCTATACATGTGTGTATGTAT
>NC_068986.1:93075405-93080348 GCF_001194135.2 Octopus bimaculoides | reverse complement strand
ACGACGACGACGACGACGACGACGACGACGACGACGACAATAATAATAGTTTCAAATTTTGGCATAATGCCAGCAATTCCAAAGGAGAGGGTAAGTTGGTCACATCAACCCCAGTGCTAATGTGGTTCTTATTTATCAACCCCAAATGGATGAAAAGTAAAGTCAACCTTGGCAGAATTTGAACTCAGAGCATAAAGATGAATGAGATACCACTAAACATTTTGTCCAACATACTAACAATTCTGCTTGCTCACTGCCCTCACCTTAATAATAATAATAATAATTATGATAATAATAATAATGATAATGGTTTCAAATTTTACCACAAGGGCAGCAATTTTGGAAGAGGGGATGAGTCAACTACGTTGGCCCCACTGTTCAACTGGTACTTATTTTATCGATCCCCGATAAGATGAAAGGCAAAGTCAACTGTGAGAGAGTTTGAACTCAGAATGTAGCGACAGACAAAATGCTGCTAAGCATTTTGCCCAGCATGCTAACAATTCTGCCAGCTCACTGCCTTAATAATAATAATAATAATAATAATAATAATAGAAAGTAATGATAATTTCTTTTATTGGTCATAAGCTGATAGACATAGATTACGACAAGAGAAACTCAATAACTTCATTGTAGTTCATATGATGTTTATGAGTATGTATATATGTGAGAATGCTTGATATATGAGAGAGAATAGGAGTGTGAGTGAGTGAGTGCATGTGTGTGTGTGTGTGTGTGTGTGTGTGTGTGTGTGTGTGTGTGTGTGTGTGTTTGTAAGCATGTGAGTGCATGAATGTTGGTTCACTCAGATTTTTACCTATTTGTATATATTTAAATGTGTGTGTGGCTATATCAGTACAAGCAGGAGGTACTTTGTGTTTGTGCAATGAATGCAAGCATAGATGCATCTATGTGTGCAAAGGTACGTGCATGTATATGTACCTGATGAGGGTAGGCGAGCGTATACATACTGTACTACCTTTCAAGTAGACTTCAGAAGAAACAAGTAGTGGCTGGTTTTAAGTATATCACAGTCTACCATTCAGCCTCTCTCTTTCTCTCTTTCATTCAGTCTCTCCCTTTCTCTCATTTACTCTCTCTCCCACCCTCTTGACAAACCTACAACTGCCAGATTCAATCTCGGATTGGTCAATGACTTATGCAAACAGTTAGTGACCATAATTAAAGAACTGACCAACTTGGATACAGTTAAAATGGTCTGATTGAATCCTATTATCAGGCCAACCCATACCTGACTGCTCGGCTGCTATGCACCATTGTTTATTTATGTACATGCACACACACACATACATGCACACACACACATACATGCACACTTGTGTTTATGTATAGACATATATGAATACAGATATACATATATGGACACATGCACACAAGCATATATATATGTTCATATACATGTATACACATAGATACATGCAAACACACACATATGCATACACACACACATATACATATATGCATTTACAGAGTTAAAAGATATGATCAAGATAATCTCTATATAGAAAACATTTAGTAGCACTCAAAAGATTTGAACTTACACTCCAAAATCTTTACCAAGGATCAAGTTAGTAGGGTAAGGATTGGCTATAAGGGGTACCCAAGTGAGCAGATATGGAGACAATGATGCAATACACACACACAAACACGGATATATATGTATGCATTTATGTAGTCTATATATATATATGACTCCTGCCCCTTTCAAGATCAATGCTTCAGGTTGAAGTCAATGGGCAGACAAAGAGGGGAAGCAGTTAAATTGTCTTCTAAACATAAAAACAGACTATTGCCTGTTCTAAAATTGCTGGGCAAGTGGGCACTTCAATACGAGGTCAAAGCACATTGATTTGTTTCCTGTCCATATAAAGATCACCCATTTGACCTATTTACATAAAAAGTACCCTGTAAGATCATAGTGTTTTAGTTTAAATACTCTATTATGTGAAACCTGCAAGCCAAAAGGAGAGCTAATATGTGACCACTCAAAAACTTTTTATCTTTTCAAGGTTGATGAAATAAGTACCAGTTGAACACTTAAAAAGAAAATTTCAGGCCTTGTGCATATAGTTGAAAGGATTGTTATTATTATTATTATTACTATTATTATTATTATAGACATCACACAGTATACAATATCGTGAGGTTGTTGATTGAAGACAGTGTGTCTACTGGGGTCTTGGACAGTTTGTCAAGTCACAAGGACCTCAGACAGACAGTACTTTACGCAATATGCATGCAGTTCCACTTTTTGAGGAGGGAGCCAGTCGATTAGAATGACCTCAGTACGCAACTGGTACTTAATTTATTGACCCCGAAAGGATGAAAGGCAAAGTCGACTTTGGCAGAACTTAAACTCAGTACGTAAAGACAAACGAAATTCCGCTTAGCATTTCGCCCGGTGTGCTAACGCTTCTGCCAGCTCACTGCCTTACATTATTATTATTATTATTATTGCTGTTATTATTATTGTTAAGCCAGTGAACTGGCAGAATCATTATAATGCCAGAAAAAAATCTTTAGCAGAATTTCTTCCGACTTTACCTTCTGAGTTTAAATGCTGCTAGGGACAACTTTGGTTTTTATCTTTTCAAGGTCAATAAAAGAAGTACTAGTTGAGCACTGGGGTCAATGTAATTGACCTACATCTTCCCCAAAAATTGCTAGCCTTGAACCAAAAGTTTGAAGCCATTATTGTTATTATTGCAAAAACAGTCAGCTGACAGAGTAGTTAGCATGCTGGATGAAATATTCCGCGGAATTTTGCCTGGTGGGGGTCTATGAAATAAGTACCACTTCCCCCAAAATTTCAGGCCTTGTGCTTCTGGTAGAAAGAATTATTATTATTGTTGCTGTTGAAAACAGGGGATTGGTAGAGCCGTTAGAGCATGGAACAAAATGTTATGTGCTATTTACTCTTTTACTTGTTTCAGTCATTTGACTGCGGCCATGCTGGGGCACCACCTTTTAGTCAAGCAAATCAAACCCAGGACTTATTCTTTGTAAGCCTAGTACTTATTCTATCGGTCTCTTTTTGGCAAACCGCTAAGTTACGGGGACGTAAACACACCAGCCTCAGTTGTCAAGCGAAGTTGGGGGGACAAACACAGACACACAAACATATACACACATACATATATATATATATACATATATACGACGGGCTTCTTTCAGTTTCCGTCTACCAAATCCACTCACAAGGCTTTGGTCGGCTCGAGGCTATAGTAGAAGATACTTGCCCAAGATGCCATGCAGTGGGACTGAACCCAGAACCATGTGGTTGGTAAGCAAACTACTTACCACACAGCCACTCAGGAATTTTATATTCTGAGTTCAAATGCTGCCAAAGTCAGTTTTGTCTTTCATCCATCTGAGGGTCAATAAAATCAACTACCATTCAGGCATGTAGCAATTTAATCAACTCACCCACTTCCTCATACGAATTTCCAGCCTTGTGCTTGCATTAGAAACAATTATTATTGAAAATGGTTAACTGTTTTAAACTGTTGAAGGTCTGGTTAGGTTCAACCTGTGATGTGTTAATCTAGATTTGGATAAATTCCAGACTCAATTTATTTTATTTAATTATTTACATAGTTTGTTTATTTATTTATTTTTACACAAAAAGAAAGCATTGACTAATTGGCAGTTAAAGAGTGCAGTAAAACATGTAGACAATAGAAGATAAACAAGAATCTAAAGGCAAGCCGAGGAAATGAACTTAACTAGTCTTTAGGAGAATGTGGAAACCTGTTCATTCAGTATTAGACAGTTACTCTGACAGAGGTCAGAGATCAAGGTCATTGTTTTGCTTTGCTTTGTTGTTTTTCTTTTACCTACAACTCCAAGGTTAATTATCTAGACAATAACTTTTGCAAGATAGGTTCATTAAAGTAATTGCCACTGAAATAAAGACTTACAATTTGCCATGCAGTTATGGCTACAGGCATAGGCACAACTGTGTGGTTAGGAAGCTTGCTTCCCAGCCATGTGGTTTTAGATTCAGTCCAAGGGTCTTGTACTACAACTCTGGGCTGTAAATGGATTTGGTATACAAAAACTGATGCTCAACTTTTATTTATATATATATATATATATATAGGCGTGGGAGTGGCTGTGTGGTAAGTAGTTTGCTTACCAACCATATGGTACTGGGTTCAGTCCCACTGCGTGGCATCTTGGGCAAGTGTCTTCTACTATAGCCTCGGGCTGACCAAAGCCTTGTGAGTGGATTTGGTAGACGGAAACTGAAGGAAGCCCATCGTATATTTGTATATATTTATATATGTATATGTATGTGTGTTTGTCCCCCCAACATCGCTTGACAACCGATGCTGGTGTGTTTACGTCCCCGTAACTTAGTGGTTCGGCAAACGATATCGATAGAATAAGTACTAGGCTTGCAAAGAATAAGTCCTGGGGTCGATTTGCTCGACTAAAGGCGGTGCTCCAGCATGGCCGCAGTCAAATGACTGAAACAAGTAAAAGAGTAAAGGAGTAAAAGAGTATATATATATATATATATAGTCTTTTACTTTTCTACTTGCTTCAGTCATAAGACTGTGGCCATTCTGAAGCACTGCCTTTAGTCCCAGGACTGATTCTTTGTAAGCCTAATACTTATTCTATCAGTCTCTTTTACTAAACCGCTATGTTACGGGGATATAAACACACCAACATCAGTTGTCAAGTGATGGTAGAAGGTCAAATACAGATACACAAATACATACATACTTTCAGTTTCCGTCTACCAAATCCAGTCACAAAGCTTTGATTGGCCCGAGGCTATAGTAGAAGACACTTGCCCAAGGTGCCATGCAGTGGGAATGAACCCGGAACCATGTGGTTAAGAAGCAAACTTCTTACTACACAGCCACTCCTGCACACACACACACACACACACACACATATGTATATATATA
>NC_068986.1:93059197-93075196 GCF_001194135.2 Octopus bimaculoides | reverse complement strand
GATACATTTGACTTTGTGTGATATTTGTAAATGAAAGTCAACATCATACAAGTAGTGTCATTTGTTTCCAATCTTCCATGAAAACCTATCTGTTCTTGGGAATTTTATCTTGCTTGGAAACTGATGAGAGAGGGTTGGAGGCAAGAATAACATCTAACTATAAAAAATCTGCTGAGAGAGAGAGAGAGAGAGAGAGAGAGAGAGAGAGAAAGAGAGAAGAAAAAGAAAGACGGAGAGAGAGAAAGAGAGATTGTTAAGATTTAGTAAGTGTTTGATAGGGACAGAGGCTGACTCTGTGGAGCAATGCTTGAGAAAAATCAAAAGATCATTTTTGAAACTGAAAGCAGTACAAAAGATATTCTGTGGCTTCAGATTTTATGCCAGAAATGCTTAATAAGTGTTATAGATGAAATTCAAAACTCCAGAGCAACTACTGAAGGGTTTCCAGCTTCAAAAATAATGCCTGCATACATATACATGTATACACACATATATACTCTGCACAACAAAGTGAGCTCTCTTTTTACTATTTGTAAATTCAAAAGTAATTGTATATAAATATTGCATGCATTTAATTTCCTTTTCTTTCTTCTTTTTTTTTTTTTACTGATTTTTCATCATAAGACAGTGACTAGACCCAAAGAATCAAATCTCACCACCAACTATTCCTTCATTTTAAGGATTACAAGAAGCAAAGCTACAGGAGAGTTTCATGTTTCATGGCATCAGTCAGCTGGTAGCCAATTCTTAGCTCCACATTCTCATTGGAACAGTATCATCAATCTAAGGAGAGGATGTATTACTTCTGGTGTAGTTCACTAGATTGCCAACTCCTGTTTAACCATTTAGCTCATGCCAACATGGAAAACAGACGTTAAATGACAATATTTATGATAATGATGATAATGATGAAGCTGTTCTCCAGCTCCTGATAATCAAGTCAAGCTGATATATGCACATTACACAGCAAATATAATGATTGCTACTGTAAATATATTACCATAGGCACAGGAGTGGCTGTGTGGTAAGTAGCTTGCTTAACAACCACATGGTTCCGGGTTCATTCCCACTGCGTGGCACCTTGGGCAAGTGTTTTCTACTATAGCCTCGGGCCGATCAAAGCCTTGTGAGTGCATTTGGTAGACGGAAACTGAAAGAAGCCCGTCGTATATATGTATATATATATATATATATATGTATGTGTATGTGTGTGTATGTGTGTGTATGTGTTTGTGTGTCTGTGTTTGTCTCCACCCAACATCACTTGACAACCGATGGTGGTGTGTTTACGTCCCCGTAACTTAGCGGTTTGGCATAAGAGATCGATAGAATAAGTACTAGGCTTCCAAAAAGTAAGTCCTGGGGTCGATTTGTTTGACTAAAGGCGGTGCTCCAGCATGGCTGCAGTCAAATGACTGAAACAAGTAAAAGAATGTAACTGAGAATTTTGCTGTGTCTCAAGAGAGTCATTATGCCAATAATAACACATGCACAGGTTCAATTACACTTCTTTACTATAAGGCAATTGGCTAAATGTCTAACAAAATTACTAACAATAAAGAAGTGGAATTGAAATGGTGTGTGTTATTAATATTGATGTAATGATTCTCCCAGGTGACAACAAAATTTGCGTCAACACATGAAGTCACATCAAGAATCTGGCAAACCAAATACAAAAGCGAAGTAACTGATAATATATTTTTATATAATGTCACAGGCACACCGTCAAAACAATATTATGACATTACTATCTATAGTTAATCAACCTGCTGTAAACAGTAGTCAAATCCTTGTCAAATTATACTTTACTGCTCTGCAAAACAGAAGATATTTTACACCGGATAATACTAGATACACTGTGCATGAATAAAGGTAGGATAGTCACAACTTGTACACCTTTCACTATAGATCAACTCTGAGGGAGGAGATGACCTAGGGCTAAACAACAATTATAACATATTCGGCATTATATACATCAATTTGAGACCAAACAGAGAAACAGGTTGAGCAATGAGGCTTGAACCCAAAACCCACTGCTTACCATGTGGCAACATTACCAATTATATGATAAGGCACCTGCCATTCTACTTTCTCAAACCACAAATTATCATTTGTTTCTGCTACTTAAACTAAACTAGTTTATTTCCAAGAGAAATAATACATGGTTTACTCTCTTTTCCTTGTTTCAGTCATTTGACTGTGGCCATGCTGGAGCACCGCCTTTAGTCGAGCAAATCGACCCCAGGACTTATTCTTTGTAAGCCTAGTACTTATTCTATCGGTCTCTTTTGCTGAACCGCTAAGTTACGGGGACGTAAACACACAAGCATCGGTTGTCAAGCGAAGTTGGGGGGACAAACACAGACACCCAAACATACACACACACACACAGACATATATATATACACATATATACGACGGGCTTCTTTCAGTTTCCGTCTACCAAATCCACTCACAAGGCTTTGGTTGGCCCGAAGCTATAGTAGAAGACACTTGTCCAAGGTGCCACGCAGTGGGAATGAACCCAGAACCATGTGGTTGGTAAGCAAGCTACTTACCACACAGCCACTCCTGCGCCTATTGGTTTGAGTCCAATCAGTGGATCCTATTTTCTCTTATCTTCCAAACTAGTGCTTTAAATGTCTAATGTTACATAAACAAGTTAACAAAGGAACCTCTACATGGTCACTCATCTTATTAAAACAGACAGCCAAATGAATAATACCTGTTACACCTTTCTACCTTGAGGAAGAAAGATGCATTGGATAGTGTGGTTCTGGATATGCTACACATGAGAAAAGGACGAGAGGGTCACAGTTGGAGTGCTCTTGACCAAGGGTTTGCTATCAGAGTTGACTTGGTGATTAAACAACATTTACATTAAAATACTTGTTTCACATTTTGGCACAAGGCCAGCAATTTCGAGGGCGTGGGCTAATCAATTATGTCAACCCTAGTGCTCAACTGATACTCATTTTATCAACCTCAAAATGATGAAAGAGAAAGTCAACCCTAATGGTATTTGAATACAGAACGCAAAATCGGAAGAAATACCACTAAGCCTTTTGCCCAGCACAATAACAATTATGTGAGCTGGTCGCATTACTTGCATTAAAATATTAGCAGTTAATTTATAAAGTGAAATGTGGAAGCACAATGGCCCAGTGGTTAGGGCAGCAGACTCACGGTCATAGGATCGTGGTTTCGATTCCCAGACCAAGCGTTGCGAGTGTTTATTGAGTAAAAACACCTAAAGCTCCACGAGGCTCTGGCAGGGGATGGTGGCGAACCCTGCTGTACTCTTCCACCACAACTTTCTCTCACTCTTTCTTCCTGTTTCTGTTGTACCTGTATTTCAAAGGGCCAGCCTTGTCACACTGTATCACGCTGAATATCCCCAAGAAGTACGTTAAGGGTACACGTGTCTGTGGAGTGCTCAGCCACTTGCACACTAATTTCACGAGCAGGCTGTTCCGTTGATCGGATCAACTGGAACCCTCGACGTTGTAAGCGACGGAGTGCCAACATATAAATTAATACACATCAAATCACCTATTGTAGATTTGAACACACAACCTATGGGGTAGGTCACTCGATGAAACATCCACATAACTATGTCATTTACCCTATATAAATTAATACACATCAAATCACCTATTGTAGATTTGAACACTCAACCTTTGGGGTAGGTCACCCGACGAAACATCCACATAACTATGTCACTTACCCACCTACTCTTCCTCACCAAAACTCCCAAACTGTTTGTGAAGTAAAACAGATGTTGATAAATATTTGCATGATCTGGAAAACAACAACTGCTTTTGTTTTTATGTCCACTGTTACTAACGTTATTGAATTGATTGGCAACTGAACACATAACAGTGTTGGTCAGTTGGTCAGTCAGTCTAGCACTTGGCTGCTCAGTTGATTGGCTGGTCGGGCCATTGTGAAAGATCAGTCAATAACAGCATTAGAGATTTAACCAGTGAGTACACATAACCAGAGGGGAGAAGCACAAAAGTGTGTTGAAAGAGAGACAGATATATATATATATATATATATATATATATATATATATATATATATATATATATATATATAGAGGACGGAATGAATAGAGGAACACATTGGTGAAAGGAGAAAGACTAAATTGAGAAGGAGAGGCATGGGAGACAAAGAAATGAAGACCTTGTGACATGATTGTGTATATGTGTGCATGCATATGTTTGTATGCATGTTGTGTGTGTGGGTGCCTTTGTGAGTGTATGTGTGTGTGTGTAAGTAAGGTTGGATTTGGACTCAGAGAAGCAAGGAAAATAAATACAATAAACCATTCAATGTGCTGCTCTATCATTTATGTCTAATTGTCACCTTTCAATCAATAATGATTTCAGACTAAGACAGAAGGTTGCAAAGTCTCCTTTCATCGTTCTGGGTCAATACAATACAAACCAATCAACTACTGGAGTCAATTTAATTCACTATATTCCTCTCTAAATAAAACGTGGCCACGGGCCAATATAAAAAAAAAAATCATCATCATCATTATTATTATTATTATCATTATTATCATCATTATTATTTTTCAATAGTTTCATATGCATTGTCAGGTGTATCTTTGTGTTCCTGGGGTACGTGCAGCACTTACGGTCTTTTGGTGTGTGCAAATGTGTTTCTATGCTACATCAATTTTGCTGCATTGTGGGGTTTCTTTTATTGTTTCTGCTGTTATTTTAGCACTTTGTCTGTTGCATACAATGTCAGTTGTTACATTTTGTTGAGCAATGTTGTGTTTCATGTATGCGATATTGTGTTTTTTATACATGTATGATTAGTAGTGTGAAGAGATCTGTAAGTTGAGGGTGAAAGGAAATCATATCCCAGCAGATTGGTTATTGAATACTCCCGTTCCTCTGTGCAAGGGAAAAGTGATCCCTGGGCTGTGGTTCAGTTACAGCAATTAAATTACTGAAGCATGGAATGAAGGTATTGGAAATGATGTCAGAGAACAGGACAGAGAAGAAAATGAAAATCAATGAAAGATATTTTGGATTTACGCCAGGAAAAAAAATGACTGATGTTGCTTTTAAAGTAAGGTGATTATAGAAAGAAGTAGAGGGTTAAGAGAGAGAGAGAGAGTTTGTTTCTTGTGGTTGCTGATCTGGAGAAAGCTTTCTATAAGGTTCTTTGTGAAAGTGGTGGCAAGATGAACACTGAGAGTGAACACTGGATTGTGTAGTGATGTTGAAGTGAGGGAGAGAGAGAGAAAGAGAGACAGAGAGAGCACATGTAGTCATAAGAATGAAGGGCCCAGATAAGGGTAATCTTTATATAAATGAAGGTTACTTCTATGTACTTGTCACAACATAAACGTGACAAAATTCCTTCAAATCACACCCTAACACATAAAAAGTACATGGTGGACAATGTAGTTCCAGACCCAGATATAGAAACAAACACAAAAGAAGCATGAAAGTTACTACTAGTAAACTTCCACTCATAGGTTTGCTCAATCAGGATTGACCAGAGGCCAAATAATATCAACAACAACATCATCAGATTCAAGATAATTTTAAAAAGTTATTACATACCCACCATAAAAAAAAAAAATTGTTCACCACTATCTTATTATTCTATAACTTCACTAAAATAATAGTTTATAATACTGTTGTAGACACAGTATAGACACAGTGATAATGTCAGCTTTTCAGGTTTCTTTTTTCTTAATGACTCAGAGAAGGAAGAGAACCCCAGTATATCAAAACAGTTATGAACTGATGACAATATACACATATACACATACGCATGCATACATGAATCAGCAGAGCTGATTAGTTATGGAGTTTGATTTATAATCATGAAGGCTGGGGTTCAATCCCACACTTGGTGGTACGATATCAGGAACAACAAGTGGCTTTCAGAATGGACTCTGTTGAAGGCACCTAAGGCATCTAGTGGTGATGTTAAAATGAGTGACACATTAAGACTACCATCCACAATGGGAATTTAGCTCAGAGTACAAAATGCTGGAACAAATACTACATGCTCTTACAATTGCCATTACTCACTGTGTTGAATTGGTACTCGTTATTATCAATACTAAGAGCATGAAAAGCAAAGTTGACTTTAGTGAGGGTTGAACTTGAAGTACCAAGAGTCAGCAGAAATACCATGAAATGCTTTATCCAACACTCTAACAACTCAGCCAACGTGCCCCGCTTCCTATATGTTATTGTTGTTTTATAATATAAAATGAATATGAGGTAGCAAAAATAACTCAAAGTGGTCAGTAGCATGAATTTGAGCAACAAAGTCAAAGGAAAGGAACATAAGGCGCAGGAGTGGCTGTGTGGTAAGTAGCTTGTTTACCAACCACATGGTTCCAGGTTCAGTCCCACTGCATGGCACCTTGGGCAGGCGTCGTCCACTATAGCCTTGGGCCGACCAATGCCTTGTGAGTGGATTTGGTAGACGGAAACTGAAAGAAGCCCATCATATATATATATATATATATATATATATATATATATATATATGTATGTATGTGTGTCTGTCTTTGTCCCCCCCACCATTGCTTGACAACCGATGCTGGTGTGTTTACATCCCCGTAACTTAGCGGTTTGGCAAAAGAGACTGATAGAATAAGTACTAGGCTTACAAAGAGCAAGTCCTGGGGTCGATTTGCTCGACTAAAGGCAGTGCTCCAGTATGGCCACGGTCAAATGACTGAAACAAGTAAAAGAGTAAAGAGTATATATGTATATATATATATATATATATCTTTAAAGATGGAAAACACATACACATAGACACATACAATGAACTTTCCTGTCACGGACAACAGATGAGGGTTCTGCAAATTCTTGCTAAACAACCAGCACAGAAGATTTGTTTATAATGATCCAATACTTGTGCTGTAGATTAGCACATGACCTCAATCAAATCGAGATTGCATGTTACAGGTTTGTGGTGCGCCACACACCAGATATCAAGGTGATTGCAGAGCAACAGGAGATGAAGGGTCTTGCTCCAGAACACAACGCACTGCCTGGTCCAGAAATTGAAACTACAATCTAGCAGTCAGGAGTGCAACACCCTAACCACTAAGCTGCATACCCTCACACACCACACACATATATGCATATACTTGCACACACATACACGCACACACTACAGACGTGTATATAAAAGAAAAACTTAAATGAGTGGTGAGAGAGGGTGGTTGTGGTGGTGGTGGTGAGTATTGTTTAACTCTTTAATCTCACTAAGCTGTTTCATGTTCCCTCACTGCAAAGTGCAAAGATTAAAAACCATTTTCCCGCTTCCTTCTTTCCCTTTTTTTCTTTTACATTTGTTCTTTCCTTGTATTTTACTAATTTACCTTTTTTGTTTCATTATGCTTTTGTTAACCGATTTAATTGTAAGATTAATTTGTAATTAGTTAATACTATTATTAAACAATTAGCAGTATGATGAGTACTGTGTCATGTGCTTCCCATTATACCAAACACACACACACACACACACACACATACACACATACGTATATTCATCGTTTATTTATTGTATAGCTGCTTTTCCAAGTTAGCAGGGTTGGGGCAATATTTTCCAAGTTTCCAAGTTTCACAGCTGGATGCCCTTCTTGTGGTCGACCCTTACATTTCAAAGAAGGGAATATATATTTCATTGGTATTCACAAATGCAAAGATACAGGACATCTCCCCTGTCTGTCTTAACTATAATTAGTCAAAAAAATTTTCTTTCTCTTTTTCATCACGACAGGTGAAATTTTGATTTATTTCACAACCTTCTGATTACATTGCAACTAATTGTTGTTTCATTGGTTGGCAGATATCAGCACTGATCAGCAAAAATGGTTTGCTTGCTGAAACAATAAACAAAGCCACTAGCTTGTTTAGGCTCAAAGATCCAAGTACTTCTAGCTGATAAAACATAGGTCAAAACACCAGCGTCCCAGATTCCTTTGCATCAATGAGCTAAGCACATTATGAATACATTGTCATTGTAAAAGGGAAGAAGTCATTCTCTTGTGACATATATAACAGAAACTAGCATGTTAGTGTTTGAATCTGCCAGAAGATATAAAGAATAGACATGCAAGTTATCATTTAATTTATTAAAATTTCTAAAGTTTTTTAGCACACCATCTACTTTGCTAACATTCGCTTACCTGAGCAACTGTAATGTGATCAATAATACAGTTGTCTGGCTAAGCAATAAATGGATGGTTTAAGTGCCGACAGCCGGTCAGTCAGTCTGTCTCTATTTGGTATTTATAACATCTTATAAAACTGCTTCATTTCCAATTATCAGATTTGCAATTTCCAGTCAATTTTACAATATTTTATGACGCAACACTGGGAATCAAGAACTTTTTCTTCGTAAGTTTTAAAATAAAACATCTAAACCCACCACCACCACCATCACAACAGCTTCCACCATCCCCAACTCCAATATCATCCTCACCACCACCTCCTTCACCATCACCTACACCACCCTCGCCATCACTACCAAAATCCCATCACTTTCACCATCACTACCTTCACTACTGCCAAATAAACAACAGCTTAGTGCCTATACCCAAGAGGTGGGCTGAACTGAGACAATGTAGGTCAAAAATGTTTTGCTCAAGTTCGTAAGGAAAGGTTAATGGTAAATTTGAACACAAGATTTGAGTCGTTAAGTCCCAACTCTTTATACCCGCTAAACAGATGGTGTAAATTGCAGTTAATCCATAATATATTTAGCATGTTAATGACGTCACCTGCCTTGGGGTGGGGGTACAGGATCACTGCATTGTTTCTCTTATACACTAATTGCAAGGATCTAGTCAGATTAACTTCTTTAGTGCAAATAATCCATTTTTTATTATTTTTATATATTTGTTTTCTTTTAATTCATTTATGTTGTTATTTTGTTTGGCTTTGTTAAAATTATTTCTATAATTGAGGGTACTTGATCTTACTAGTTAGAGTAATCCTGGATCTGTGGGGTTGAGAGACAACAAGGGAGTCACAAGCAAAGAAGGGAGCCTCTACATGGCAGCCTGACCTGCCAGGAATAACAGCAAATATTCATTTCAAATCACACATGATTTTTTGAAAAGAAACAAAGGACATCATCATCATCATTGTCTAACGTCTACTTTCCATGCTAGCATGGGTTGGACGATTTGACTGAGGACTGGTGAAACCAGATGGCTACACCAGGCTCCAATCTGATTTGGCAGAGTTTCTACAGCTGGATGCCCTTCCTAACGCCAACCACTCCGAGAGTGTAGTGGGTGCTTTTACATGCAACCGGCACGAAGGCCAGTCAGGCGGTACTGGCAACGGCCACACTCAAAATAGTGTATTTTAAGTGCCACCTGCACAGGAGCCAGTCCAGCGGCACTGGCAACGATCTCACTCGAACTTGCTCGAATGACATAGTGAATAATTTAACCCAAGAAACACCTTACCTGAATAACATAGTGAACGGTCATAAGCTTTTTTACTTAATCAGAACAGACCTGGGCTGGGGGTTGATCAAGACAAGAAACACCACCATCAACAACCCCAATACAAACACTAAACAACAACAACAACCCCAATACAAACACTAAACAACAACAACAACAACAAGAGTAGAACCACTGCCAACAACAACACTACCAGCAATACCACCACCACCACCCTGCCAGCCACTAACACCATTACTGCCATCATATTTACTATTTTATCAGAATGGATGAGAATTTAACATTTCACTTCAATGATGACAAAATGGGAAAACTACTAATACTAATAAGATGAACAACTACCTGACATGTACTTATTTCATCAAATATACTTTGTCAGACACTATATTGATTCTGACATTCACGATCACTTACATAGACAGACACACACACACGCACACACACAAATACACACACACACATACATATGTGTGTGTGTGTGTGTACAAACATACATTACATGTACGCATAGCATACTCTCACATGCACACACACGTGTGTGTGTGTGTGTGTGTGCGTGTATACATATATATATTAGTAGAGCTATGATTGCTCTGTTACTACTCAGAGTTATACATATAGTTCAGCAAAGATCAGTAAACAGAGACTAATCTCAGCATTATGACAAATAGTTATACTGTTTTTCTGTTGAGTAAATTTTTGTTTTTCCTTTTCTATGCAGACTTAACCATATACAGAACACACACACACACAGAGTCAAACTGATAGTTTATTTAAACCAACCCAGTCATTTGTTACTCTGAACTGGTCTAAATAAACTATTGCACTGTACACTTTTATTGAACACTTCTTCTCCAGAGACCAACAATGGCTGAAGAAATCAGTTGGACAGAGTGTAGTTTACGTTTGTTCAAACTGTTATGCATATAAAATATTCTTATTCATAAAGATATCATTTGGAAGAACTATTTCTCATTGACTACTTTCATCTATTTGGTCTGAAAAATTGTTTAAAATATCTAAGAGCTCTGTATTGTTTAAGAACACATGAAGACATGAAGTCTGAATATTGGTTAAGAAGAGAAAGACTTGGAAACAACATTACAAGTTGTTAGAAACGAAAAGCCTACACAGTCCAATGGAATACTTATAAGGTTTAGCAAAACAGTAATCTCTATTTGATATTATAGTTTGACTAATTAGATTTAAGATTCCAGATAAATGGGGACAAACTTTTGTCTGTGATTCATGTTTGATGATGTAAAGTGTAAAGATGTTGACTTGAATAATATCATTTGAATAAATTTGAAATCAAACCAATGTATGGCTTAGCAACTGTGACAATCTTTATTGTAATCCCTTCAGAAGTACATTCATGGTTCATTAGACATTCATTCTGGTAGCTACACTTGTGAGGTAGTGTGTGTGTGTGTGTGTGGGCATGAAGAGGGGGTGTTAAGTTTGATGCCATTCAAGTTCGATAAAGAGTGGGCAGAATTTGCTGAAGCAGAAAAAAGACAGTTATGGAATTTCTGTTAGGCATTTTGTAGAACTTATGGTGAAGACAAAAGTACTTTGTAAAAGGCTTAACCTACACACATATATATCATCATCATGATTTAATGTCCACTTTCCATGCTGGCATGAGTTTGAGAGTTCTGCAGAAGCCAACACATTTGGGGACCATATCATGATCAAATATTATTTTGGTGTGGTTTCAATGGCTGGAAGCCCTTGCTAATGCCAGTCAGCTATTAGACTGTATTGGGTACTTTTTCCATGGTACCAGCACTAGTGAGTTCACCTTGCAATGTCCAAGACTAAAGTGGTAAGGGTGACAAAGTTAGTTGTGTACAGGGGTTCCATAATTAACTCCTACTATAAAGGTAAATATAGGTAAAACATGTGGAGGAAGGGAGAATAGAAAACAGATAAATGTGGGTCCAGAGAGAATCATTGCAAGAAAGATGTGGGGGATCATAGAGGTAGGCCAAAGAGATGATAAGATGTTGAGTGGACAGAGAAACTGTGCATAATTACATACACATTTATGTATACATATACATAATGAGATCACTACCATCATTTCAACGCATATTTCAGTACCGATGGCCAGGTCTTCTCACAGAATGGCATATGATCATATCATTATAGTTTTTTGTTATCTCCTGCATCAGAATCTGCATCAAGTCAGCCTTTATCACTTCGTTCCATGTCTTCTTCAGTTTCTCTCTTCCATGGGCCTCACTACATTGGGACACAAAGCACTCATCATCCATATGCACCTCATGTCCAAACCAATGCAACCTTCTCTCTTGCACCCTACATTTGATTCTCCTTCTACCCAGTTTTTCCCTCAGTTCATTTGTACTCTGGTATTCATGCACAGATACTTTACAAACCCATCAGAGCATGCTTAACTCATTTCTTTCTACCTTTTGTAGTTCTTCTGCATTCAAAGCCCACATCTCATAACCATTCAGCAAGGGTTGCAAAGTATATTAAAAGATATATTTTTTTTAATGTATTTTAAATATATAGGAACAAGCATGGCTATGTAGTTCAGAAGATCACTTTGCAACCATATGGTTTCAGGTTCGGTCCCACTACACAGTACCTTGGGCAAGTGCCTTCTACTACAGCTGTGGGCCACCCAATACCTTGTGAATGAATTTAGTAAGTGCAAACTGTGTGGAAATCCAGTATGTGTGTGTATGTGTGTGTGTGTGTGTGTGTGTGTGTGTGTGTGTGTGTGTGTGCAGGTGCTTTTGTGCTTGTTTATGTTTCTGTAACTTAGCAGTTTGGTAAAAGAGGTCAACAGAAAACGTACCAGGCTTAAAGAAACAAAATGTACAGGGTCAATTCGTTCAGCTAAACACTTCCAGTATGGCCACAGTACAATGACTGGGACAAGTAAAAAATAAAAGATAGTGCAAACGTTATCTGATTTATGTTATGTAGAATGGACAGGTACATTTATTCTATCAAAAGTTGACTGATTTTTATGATACTTGCTTAGCCATCTCTATCAATCTACCTACCAACCTGTCTGTCTTTCTATCTATCTATCTATCTATCTATCCACCCATTCATACACACACATGCTTTTCTACTCCAGGCACAAGGCCTGAAATTTTGGGGGAGGGGACCAGTCGATTAAATTTACCCCAGTACACAACTGGTACTTAATTTATCAACTCTGAAAGGATGAAAGGCAAAGTCGACCTCAGCGGAATTTGAACTCAGAATGTAAAGACAGATGAAATACTGCTAAGCATTTTGTCCGGCATGCTAACATTTCTGCCAACTCGCCACCTCATACACACATATATTGTATATATTGTTAGGTCATGTATGACTCTTAATAGTAACATGTAACCAGTACAACCTGATGCCTGATCATGTTGTCAGCAACTAAACTGGCAAACACTGAAATGATTTTCAGACATTGAGGGATGAAAAGCAAGACCAGTAAACCATTCAAAACTTGGAAGAACCCAAAAGAAACAAAGGCCATTCAGTAGTATGTACATATGAACATGCATATGTATGTATGTATATATAAGGTATACAGCACTTTGATCTAAAATACTTTTGTCTAAGACACTTTGGTCTAAAGCATTTTTGTCTAAAGACACTTTCATCTAAGCATTTTCGTCTAAAGACAAAAAGGATTATCAGAGTATAGTTATTTAGATCTTTTACATTTTTTCTCAGATTCTATGGACAAAATAGTTATTAGACCTAAGTGAGTTTAGACAAAAATATCTTTATACTGAAGGGCATTTAAATAAAAATGTCTTTAGACTATAGTGTATTTCTACAAAAGTCACTTTAGACCAAAGTTCTTTAGGCTATAGTGCATTAGACCGAAATCTTTTAGACGAAAGGTCCTAGATCTTTATATAACCATACCTGTTTGCATTTCATTTAAAAGACACATAGAAAAAAAAAAGTAACTTTCATCACTATAGCTTTGAAGTTTGCAGCAGCAGGCCAACAGGGGGAAAACAATCACAGGTGGCAACAAACCATCATGCTGGGTTAGATGCTATTATGCAGAGCAAACATTTGATATAATATTTTATGGCCTTGGGCCACACAGCAGGTTAGTGAGATACTGCAAGATCTGGAGATTTGGTTAACCATATTAGCAATCTCTTCCATTCTCATGCAAGCTTAGCTGTCTTGATTTTATCTTTCCACTGAATGTATTGTGTAAAACCAAGAGAGGAGGTCTGATGTATGCGCAGCTCTTATTCACAGTGAAAAAAAAGAACCTTGTGCTTGTCTAGTATCAGTTTAACAAACTGCTAAGTCATTGTCAAATATGACAAATGAGAAAGCATATCATGCATGTACACACGCACACGCACACACATCAATATGCTGTGCATATCTTTTTATGTATGCATAAATGTATACTTAAATACATAAATATGTAAACATGCATACTACAGACAGACAAGTGAACATACAGAGAGGTAGAACAAAAAAATATATATATAAAACAATATTGATATCGCCAGTTTAAAATTTAGAATTTTCATTCATTCATTATATATAAAAATTACTATTAATCCTGGTTTGCTACATTATTGGTGGTGGTGGTGTTGGGGGGGGGGGGGATATAGAAGCAATTCTCTCAGCCACTTTTACCGCTACTCAGATCAGACCAACCACAATAACTTAGATGTCATCTTTGATTTTAACACAAGAACGACACAATGGCACCTACTTAATGTTCAAAATATTCAATGAGGATAAATGTATATGAATACACACACACACACACACGTGTTAACATGAACATTCGCGTTTGTGAGTGTGTGGATGCATATGTATGTGAGTGTGTGTGTGTGTGTGTATATATATATATATATATATACGCTTTACTCTTTTACTGGTTTCAGTCATTTGACCGCGGCCATGCTCGTGCACCGCCTTTAGTCGAGTAAATCAACCCCTAGTACTTATTCTATCGGTCTATTTTGCTGAACTGCTAAGTTATGGGGACGTAAACACACCAGCATCGGTTGTCAAGCAATGGTGGGGGGACAAACACAGACACACAAACACACATACATATATATATATATATATATATATATATATACACATATATACGACAGGCTTCTTTCAGTTTCCATCTACCAAATCCACTCACAAGGCTTTGGTCAGCCCGAGGCTATAGTAGAAGACACTTGCCCAAGGTGTCACGCAGTGGGACTGAACCCGGAACCATGTGGTTGGTAAGCAAGCTACTTACCACACAGCCACTCATATACGTGTGTGTGTGTGTGTGTGTGTGTGTTTATTCAATGAAGTACTCAATATTTTTGTACATTTGCTGTATGTATGTGTCTTTTATCTTTTACTCATTTTTGTCTTTGGATTGTGGCCATACTGTGGCACTGCTTAGAAGAGTCTTAGTCAAACATATCAATTCCAGGACTTATTTTTTAAAGTCTGGTACTTATGCAATCATTCAAATTTGCTGAACTGCAAAGTTACACAAACATAAACAAATTAACACAGGTTGTCAAGTGGTGAACAATCAATGGTGTTGGAGAGCATGGAAATTAAAGATGGAGTTGAGAAAAAGTTAGCTCTCATGAAGGACAAATCCATCTGAAATTATCTCTATCATGATGATTTGCACTGGGTAGCAAAATGCAGACATCACGACTGCTGCTTAATGTTCTGTGAACTCTGTAAAGGTTGTAAGATATGGCATGAACAGTTGCGATGGAGGCTACAAAGCTATGGCCAATTGGGAGGATGGTCTTTGGGAGTGTTTCCAATGAGGGTGAAGTGATGCCACCCCACATCTTTGAACAGAGCCTTAGACTCAATTCAGACAGCTATGTGAGGCTGCTGGAGACTGTGGACAATCCCTGACTGGAGACAGTTGCTGCTGGAAGGCCATATGTGTGGCAGCTGGATTCAAGCTCCTCGCCATATCTTTGAAAAGAGTCAAAAGTGGGTGTCAGATAATGTCCTTGACATGGCCAGCCCCAATTACTGGCCTCCTAATTTCCCTGATTTTACAATCAGTAATCCCATGGATTACTGTGTGAAGCATGGTTGAGAAAGACACCAACCACTCTGCCTGCAAGACCAAGGGCAAGCTGGTGGCCAAGATCAAGGAGGTGTTCAACGATCTTCCCACAGACACAGTGAGGACCTCATGTACCAGTTTCTGGAGCCATCTTGAGGCCATGGTGGAAGCTGAGGACATAAATTGTTTTCTCACAGAATAATCTAGTTGATATCTTTTGATGGGATTTTTTTTTTTTTTCCTTTTATGCAAATTGTCAAATTTAGCCCAGACACTCTGTATATAAAATGTATTTCATGTAAGACTATATTATATATATATATATATATTATATATATATATATATATATATATATAGTGTAGCCATCCGGTTGCACCAGTCCTCAGTCAAATCGTCCAACCCATGCTAGCATGGAAAGCGGACGTTAAACGATGATGATATATATATATATAAATT
>NC_068986.1:93057662-93058553 GCF_001194135.2 Octopus bimaculoides | reverse complement strand
ATATATATATATATATATATATATATACATACACACACACTAGGAGAGAGAGAGAGATTGAAGATGAAGTCATCAATTAATAAGCAGACAGCAAATGAAATGGAAACATTTTATCAAAAGAATAGTGTGAATAACAATCATCACCATCACTACTATTATCATCACCAACATTGTCTGCATTATCATCATCATCATCATCACCATATCATTACAATCCCATCATCATCATCATCACATCAAGATTATCATCAGTTTAGAAGTTCAAGAACAAACACCAAATAATAATGATAATAATAATTTCATTACTTTCCACCACCACATCAAAAATAACAACAACAACAACAACTAATAATCATAATAATTATGAAATACAATTAAATATGTAAGCTGAAACAGCAGATGTTAGAATGTTTCAAATTTCTAAATATAACAAATAAAAAAAATTTTCTTTTTTAAAATTCTAATTTGAATTTGTTTAAATTAATCGCTAATTAATTCTGTTGTTGATGTTGTTGTTGTTATATTTACATAGTATCCGATTGCGAATAAGATGAAATTCTAATAGATTTTGTGCGAGAGTGGTGGTGGTGGTGGTGGTGGTGGTGATGGAGTAGAGTTAACTTTCATGTGCATACCACACTCGGTTGGGGGAAAAAAAATTTAAAAGAGAATAAATAATAATAATATATAATAATATTAATTAAAAACATATACAAACATCTGCATACACCACTTACATTATATACACACAAACAAATGCACATATATAAGTGCATTCATACACACATGCACATTCATACACTCACATATATACATACATTCATACACTCACACATATATATATATATATATATATATATATATATATATATATATATATATATATATATA
>NC_068986.1:93051007-93057316 GCF_001194135.2 Octopus bimaculoides | reverse complement strand
ATATATATATATATATATATATATATATATATATATATATATGTACATTCATACACTCACATACATACATATATGTACGTTCATACACTCACACACGCACACACTCATTCACATATAACTATGCAAGCATACATACAGTTACGCACATACATACATTCTTGCTTCCTATTTCTTTCACTCCTTTCTACCTGTATGTATGTCTTTCAGTAGGAAATCAGTTATGGTTAGATCTGGAGAGGGACGGATTCTAGCAGACATAAAAGTGCTCAAGACACACCATATATTTTGATGTCGCCATCTAGACATCTAGTTACTGAGGGCCTATGGCAAGGCAAAACGCACACACACTACACAGATATAAATATATAAATATGGAAGTTGATTCAATAGTGAGTATGACAATTGTTTATTAATGAGCTGCATAGCAAAGATTAATTTCTAGCCTAATTATTTCCTGCAGCATTTACCACAGTTACCACATAAATGTCTCTTCTCAGTTAAATGCAATGCAGAATCATGATGACTGGTATTTTGTATAGACAATGTTTTCAGCAAACTAGTAGAAAGACAACATTTATTTTTGACTGGCAAAAATATATGGCAGAAACGTTAACACACCGGGTGAAATGCTTCGCGGTATTTCATCTGCGGCGAGCTGGCAGAAATGTTAGCACACCGGGCGAACTGCTTAGCGGTATTTCGTCTGCCACTGCGTTCTGAGTTCAAATTCCGCCGAGGTCGACTTTGCCTTTCATCCTTTCGGGGTCGATAAATTAAGCACCAGTTACGCACTGGGGTCGATATAATCGACTTAATCCGTATGTCTGTTCTTGTTTGTCCCCTCTGTGTGTAGCCCCTTGTGGGCAGTAAAGAAATAGGTATTTCATCTGCTGTTACGTTCTGAGTTCAAATTCCACCAAGGTCGATAAATTAAGTACCAGTTAGGCACTGGGGTCAATGTAATTGACTTAATTCCTTTGTCTGTCTTTGTTTGTCCCCTCTATGTTTGATCCCTTGTGGACAATAAAGAAATAAGAAATATATGTTCTTCTGGGTGGCAAACACTTATTAGCTTTCTTTGGGCAAGTGCATGATCAAAGCCTAGTGTGTGTACTTGGTGCACAAAAACTCTATCATTATCATTGGTTTATTTTAAACTTTTCCATGCTTGCATGGGCTGGACAAAGTTTACCAAGGTTGGATTCTCTTGTCACCAAACCACACATGTTCTCAAGAAAGGTAATATCATTTCTATGACAGTGATGCTTGTTTACAACTGTCCAGTTATGTCAAGACAAGGAGATGCAAACATCCACACAGTCATATATATAACAGGTTTCTTCCCGTTACTGTCAACAAAATACATGTAGAAGGCTTGGGGCTATAACAGAAGACAGTTGCCCAAAGGGCCACACAGTGAGACTAAAGCTAAAATCATGCGATTGGGAAGGAAACTTTTAAACATATATGCATGTGTCTGTATGTTTGTATACATCAGTAATCACTTGACTAAAAGTTATGGCAGGCAATGTTGTTGTTGTCAGTTCTCTTGTCATCAAATCATTCAGTCACTTCGTGCCTTCGAACCCATATGGAATAAGAGATACCTTATTTACAAAACAGTTAAGGATTAGCAACAGCAAGGGCATCCGGCACTAAAACAAAGCTTTAAATACCATATTTATCCAACCCATACAATTATAGAAGAAAAAACAGATCTAAAACAAGCAAACAAGTGTATGTTCTGTTATTAATGAAGCATGGCCTTAAAGTAACATAGCTATTTAAATATATATCATGTCATATCTCAAGTTATGCAAAAAAAAAAAAAAACAGAAGACACACTTTATATTGAAATAGTTACATTCCTATAAAGTATACATCTTAAATAAACAAAATCAGTACATAAAACTATGAATTAGTGTGCATATGTGAAAGTGTGCATGTGTGTGTGTGTGTGTGTGTGCTCTCATTATTAATGCAAACATTTTATAAAATTCTTTAATTTTCTAGAAATCAAAACAAAATATCAACATTCCATTTGATTTAATTTTAAAAAGATGTTTTTTTAATTAAATGGAAACCAAACGACACACATGTACATATGTACACTCACACACAAACATATATACTTTATACACACATTCCATTGACATATGCACGCAGAAGCACAGCTTATAATGTGTGTGTGTGTGTGTGTTTACACGCAGATACTTGTTTTCCATATTAGCATAAGTTGGATGATTCAAAAGGAGCCAGTAAGCCAGAGGATTGCATCCAGATCCAATCGACTTTGCCTTTCATCCTTTCGGAGTCGATTAAATAAGTACCAGTTACACACTGGGATCGATATAATCGACTTAATCCATTTATCTGTCCTTGTTTGTCCCCTCTGTATGTAGCCCCTTGTGGGCAGTAAAGAAATAAGAATCTGGTAGCAGCTGAGTAGGTAAAATGCCCAACTAAAGCCCTACGGTATTAATTTACAGCCTTTTAAGTTATCGGTTTAAATCCTGTCAAAGTAAACTTTACCTTCCATACTTTTTAAGGCTACTAAATTAGGTTCCATTCACTCTACACACTCCCCGAACCCCTGCCACACACAAACTAGTGACTTTGTATCCAAATAAAAAATTGTAATTCCAGTCCAATAAGTGCTGTGTGTGTGAGAGAGAGAGAGAGAGAAAGAGCAAGAGAGAGAGCTTGAGTGTGTGTGTGTCTGTGTGTGTGTGTGTGTGTGAGAGAGAGAGCGAGAGAGCAAGAGAGAGTGCTTGTGTGTGTGTATGATAGAGAGAGAGAGAGCGAGAGCGAGAGCTTGTGGTTGTGTGTGTGTGTGTGAGTGAGAGAGAGAGCTTGTGTTTGTGTGTGTGTGAGAGAGAGAGAGAGAGAGAGAGAGAGAGAGAGAGAGAGAGAGCAAGTGAGAGAGCTTGTGTGTATGCGTGTATGTGTGAGAGAGAGTGAGAGCTTGTGTGTATGTGTGTGTGTTTGAAAGTTTTTGTGAGATTGTGCATGTGATTGGGATGTGATTGTGTGAATGTGGGCACAAGGGGAGTTTGTGTTGACAGGTGGGTTGCAAGTATGTTATTGCCCAGCCCAAATCAACCCTGATCAAACAGACCTATGATCAAAAGTATCCTAGTGATGACTGTCCCATCATTTTCCCATATATAGGGAACCCAAGACGATGATATTGAGGCAGATTTTACTGTTATCTCTAGCACCACATTATGGTTCCTAAACCAGCTTAAGCAAGAATTCTGGTGCAAATAGGCACATAAGTAGATACATGAACACTTATTGTTATTTTTCCATAAAGCAGTCAAAATAAGGGAATACTATATGAAAAGTTTTCTACTAAATTTGTTTATGTACAGCATTTAGTAAATCACAATTTAACAATTATCTAAATTCATGCCAGTGGGCTATTTGAGTTATATCTCTTAGTTCATCATAACTTTGAAGAAACTAGGTAGTTTTATCTTTTACTTATTTTAGTCCTTGGATTGTGACTATGCTAGGGCACTGCACTGAAAGGGGTTTAAGTCAAACAATTCAACCCCAGTACATATTTTTCTAAATCAGATATTTTTATCCTATCGGTCTCTTTTCCCAAACTGCTAAATTACATAGATGAAAACAAACCAACACTGGTTGTCACACGGTGACAGGACACAAACCATGCACACACAAATACATATATCTGTGTGTGTATATAAATATCCCTCATTGTCTGATTGCATCTCTGCTTAATCAAAGAGTTGCCTACTGCTAGTAATTGAAGACTATGCTTGCCACTGAACCTTTCCTGGCAAGAATGGTCAGAAGTGATGAGTTCTCGATAATTATATCCAATGAGAACAAGAATGGTTAGCACTCAATGGGAAAAGGAGAATCCATTCTGAAACCAAGACCTGAAAAAAAAAATGATCTGTGTTTTGTGGACTTCAATAAAAAACACTTGCTCAAGGTATGGCACTGTGAGACTGAACCTGAAACCATGCGGTTGCAAAGCAAGATTGTTAACCACACAGCTATGCCTCCTGCACTCAGTTTAATAAAGATTTTTGGTTACAGCACTAAATTGAATGTCTATAGTAATTCATAGCTATAGAAGTGATATGGAGGTTAACCAGATATAATTTCACAAAGTAGCTGTAGAAATGTAGTAATAGCTGGAATAAATATGAAGATATAGATGCCTACTAAGCCCCGTGCTCAGATTTCTTTTGCTCTAGTTTCACAGTTTTCAGCAGACGTTAGACAAATTTCCCTGTGCATAGAACTCTGGTTATTTTCAGGTAACACTCCCATGAGAACAGGTGTCTATTGCTGACAGGTAGATGAACTGATCCAATGTAAAATATAGTGCTAATTACTAACAGGTAGGTGAACTGATGTACTGTGGAGTATCATGTTCTGCTTCACAGCACTATATTCACTGAAACAAGGAGCATGCTGCACATTTTGATACAGAAGATAATTGCATTGGGTGCAGTGTGACAGTTCAGATATAGTATACTCTTTCCATTACTCTATACTTACTATTATTGTTTAACCACAGGCCAGCCCTGATCGAGCAGACTTATGATTAAAGCTGTTCCAATCATAACTATTCCGTCTTGTTGTCTATCAAGGGCGACATGGTTGAATTTTATCCTCTCTTTTCTAAAACAATAGGGTGTGACTTGAAGGAGATTTGCTGAAAGTTTAAGCAGGTCGGTGACTTAGGATGGACTCTCTCTTTGGTTTAGTATTCTTATGGATTCTAATGGTGACAATAGCAGAAATGAGCAAGTCATCACTATCATTTTAACATCCACTTTTCTATGTTTCCATGGGTGGGACATAGTTTATTGAACCAGATTTTCTACAGCCAGATGCTCTTCCTGTCACCAACTTTTACCCGTTTCCAAGCAAGGAACTATTTCACTACAGCCAGACATGTTTTTGCAGACTATTGGAAGTAAATGACATAGCTTGTATGATGATGACAGTCATTTGCAACTATCATGTGATATCAAAACAAGGAGACACAAACATACATTCACACTCACATACATTCATATTCACATACATACATAGATACACACACACATACATACATACGCACATACATACATACATGTCAGTGTGTGGTGTGTGTGTGAGAGAGAGAGAGAGAGAGAGAGAGAGAGAGAGAGAGAGAGAGAGAGAGAGAGAGAGAGAGAGAGAGAGAGAGAGAGAGAGAGAGAGAGAGAGAGAGAGAAGCTCTTAGTTTCTATCAACTAAATCCACTCACAAAGCTTTGCTCAGCCCAGAACTATAGTAGAAGATACTCGTCCAAGGTGTGACAATAGGACGATTGAACCCAAAATGATATAATTGAGAATCAGATGTCTTAACCACACAGCCACATCCGCACCTGTCAGAGCATGACAGCCACTGTTCCTCTGTGTACAGAGGACATCTACATCCCGATATATTGAAGACATTGATGCTGCCAATAGCTTTCATTATATTTAGTTATATTCCTGTATATCTGAACTGCAAAGGGGAGATAGTATATTTTACAGATTTAGAAGACTAGTAGAAGGAAGTAAACAGATATAACTGCCAAACTAATGGCACAATTGAATCCAAACTCTTGTTTTCGGTAAAAAGACAGCACTAATGAACAATTCAAAACAGCTCTGATTCTTAAAGATAGTTTCAACATTGAGAAAATCAGGTTTGGTACAAGCTAGTGTACCTTCTTTCAAAACTGCTTGAAAGTTAGCAACAGATCAACTAAGATACAGAAAATAAGAGGGGGAAAAAGGAATATATATATAGACATATATATAGAAAGAAACAGAGAGAAAAATACAGGTATATCAGATACCACGACATAAATTCCTGACTTATTTAAACTCTTCTACCTCCAAAGTATCTCTCATAATTACCAAATAGCAATTATGATCAATTCCACTTGAAAAGAGGAGTTAATCTCACAAGTGAATAATTCTCCAAAACTAACATGCCATTAAGGAAAAGGACAAACTTATTGTATTAAGATAAAAGAACAATCGTGAACACATGCTTTTAGCTCGATAACTGTTTGAAAATATCTCTAGTGGCCAAGGAGTATATACAAAAATGAGTGGAACACATTGAGGGTCCAGCTAAGAGAAATAATTCAGAATGGCCAATGCTATGTATTTGAACAGTATAGAAAAATACAGGTATATCCAATAACATACAACATAAATTCTCAATTTATCAAAACCTCTCTCTGCCTCCAGAGGATGTTACATAATTACCCTATATATATATATATATATATATATATAT
>NC_068986.1:93047884-93050871 GCF_001194135.2 Octopus bimaculoides | reverse complement strand
GAATAATCCATTCTTCTACTATTACCGTCTCCGATGAAGGGATACATTGGATTTTCCCTGAAACAGCTGTAAGACTTTATACATAAAATATAATTCTAACTTTGCCATTGGTCTCTTTATCCTTTTCTTTCTTTAGATATATTATATATATATATATATATATATATATATATACACACACAACTAATATTTTTTTAAGGTTTCACCTGTAAAACTGTTCTATTTCAGTTTCTGAAAACTGTAAGAGAGAACCTTTTCTAAAAGAAGAGAAGACAGAAAGAAAGAAATGGACTGAAGGAGTAAGGAAAGAAAGAAAAAAAGATGGGATGAATGAAAACACTTAAGAAAGAAAGAAAGAATGAGAAAACAAATAAATGAAGAAAGAAAGAAAGAAAGAAAGAAAGAACAAACAATGAACAAAGAAAGGAAGAGATGAAGGAAGGAAAAATAAGAACAAAAAAAAAGATGAAAGTGAGAAAAAAAAAAGGGGATATCTAAATAACATACCTCCTCAGTTTCGGTTTACTCATTAATCAGAGATATCTAATCTGTTTTCTAACAACTGCACAGAATCATCACCACTATGGATATCATTCCATTAAATATCGGGCTCTTCATGTTATTCCTCAAAGGACTTTTCTCTGAACTGTCTTTCTGAAGTCTCCAACTAGACATACATACAAAACAGGTTTGGAATATCAACACTTTATATACACATTTACATACATACATATACATACATATATATATACATATATATATATATATATATATATATATATATATATATATATATATATATATATATATATATATATATATATATTGTATGTTATATGAATAAATGTGCATATAAAAAGAGCAAGTCAAGGAAATGTCAACAAGGTAATACAGGGTATGAACAAACGATTATGGAAACAAAGAGGGTTTGAGCTGACCTTGTCTCAATCGGGGTTCCGCTGACCCAGACTAGGAGGCCAAGCTGATTGATAACCTGCTGAGTGACAACAGAAGGCTCCCTCACTAAACCCTGAATGACATCTGTTCTTTGCAGACATCACTAGCCTCAAGCATCTTACGCTGGAGTAGAGATTGTACAATAAGAAGTAAATAATTTTTGATATCATTGAGTATATGCCTGTATTTAATATCTTATTTGAATGTAGTGAGTGCTCTTTCAGTTAAAGTTTGAGGTTTTTTATGTACAATTTTACATAAAACACACATAAATAGACTCACAGATATAGATGTATGAAAAAGTATATAATTAAACAAATGAATAAAACAGCATAACTTTAGCATATTGCAACTGATACCCTACACACACACACACACATGCATGCATACAGATTGATAAATAAATAAAAAGACAGACAGACAGATATAAGTATATTTATCATCATCATCATCATCATCATTTAACGTCCGCTTTCCATGCTAGCATGGGTTGGACAATTTGACTGACGACTGGCAACCCAGAAGGCTGCACCAGGCTCCAATCTGATCTGGCAGAGTTTCTACAGCTGGATGCTCTTCCAAACGCCAACCACTCCAAGAGTGTAGTGGGTGCTTTTACTGAGGGTATGGTAGTCATAGATATAAAACTTGTGGGTATAGTAGCCATAGCTATAATAAAATAACTGTAGAAATGATCACTGTGGAAATGATAATTATATACATGGTAACTGTGGATATGATAATCATAGATATAATAACTGTAAGTATGATAGTCATAGATATAATAACTGTAAGTATGATAGTCATAGATATTATAATGATGGATATGATAGTCACAGGTATGATAATTGTGGTTATAATAGCTACAGATATAAATGAGAATATAAAAGCCTAGTATACGATAATGGTTAATATGATTGTCATAGATATGATATCCGTTTATGTTGTGGCCGTTTTTGTTTAGCGCTATGTCATCTGCAATCAAGCAAACCTATAATTTAATTTGTTTTTTATCTGCTGTAAGCAGGAAGGCCCAAAATTTTATGGAGTGGGCAATTCGATTGCATCAACCTCAGTGCTCAACTGGTATATATTTTTATAACCTCAAAAGGATAAAAAGCAAAACTGACCCCAGTAGAGTTTGAACTCAAAACGTAACGCCAAAAGAAGTGCTGTTAAGCATTTTGTTCAACTTGTTAATATGTCTGCCAACTCACTGCCTACAGCCAGCCAAAGAGGCAAGGTAATCCAGTCATTATTGTCTGCATTGTGATGTCCAAATTACATTACTGAATGTATGCTTCCTTCTTCTTTTCACTTTTTTAATATGTAGGATGTAATTTGAGGGAAAATTGACTGTTATTTCTAGCATGTCAAGTAATTACACTGAAGGTATCCTCATTAGCTCGTAGCCACTTATATGATATTCAGAGATGTGGTTACTGTGGTATATGATAGGCCTAGATACAAAAAATACAGGAACAGTTGTGAGGAAACATTTCAAACAACACAAAAAATAAATCAATAACCTATCAAAGAAATATAAGGCCGATGTATTAAAATAGCAAGATCAATAAAGCTCTCTCCTCCTCACTCACTATGTGTGTGTAAGTGTGTGTGTGTAGATATATATGTGTGTATGTATGTATGTGCACGTGTGTACATACATATGTATATATATGCACTTGAGTATACACACACACATACATGTATATGCATACATGCAGAAGTGTGCACTTGCAAATATATGCTTTGTGCTTGTGCATGTTTGTGTGTGTGTGACTATATATATTTGTACTTAGACATTACTATATATAGGTGCATACATGCATATGCATGATATACATGCATATGCATGATATACATGCATGCCTACATATATGAAGATATATACACACACACACACACACACACAAATATAGATATTTTTCTCTCTCTCTATGTATGTATATATATATGTGTGTGTGTGTGTGTGTGTGTGTGTGTGTGTGTGTGTGTGTGTGTGTGTGTGTGTGTGTGTGTGTGTGTGT
>NC_068986.1:93037782-93047063 GCF_001194135.2 Octopus bimaculoides | reverse complement strand
TGTGTGTGTGTGTGTGTGTGTGTGTGTGTGTGTGTGTATAGATAGATATAGATGTATAAAACTCATTAGACAGCATTATTTTCTTTGATAATTTCACACATACTTTTAAGGCATACATTATTTTCTAAATAAGCATACAATTTTAGACTCACTAAAATGTAATCTAAAGAGTTTCATCATAGATTTTCTTTTTATCTCTTTGTGAGCAAACAACAGGAGATCAGTCAGACTTGTTTCAAGTCTTCTTAGACCTATATCAAAAAAAGAATATCCATCTTCTGCCCACAGAAAGAGATTAATAACTTAACCCCTTTGATACCAACCCAACTGAAACTGCCAAGTTCTAGTGCTACGTAAAAAGCACACATACTAGTACCAAGTAAAAAGCACCCGTACTGGTGCCACATATAATGCACTTGTGCCAGTGCCCCATGAGAAGCACCTGTGCCAGGACCACATAAAAAAAGCACCCAGTACACTCTGTAAAGTGGTTGGCATTAAGAAAAGAATTCAGCAATAGAAACCAAGCCAAAACAGACAACTGGAGCCTGGTGCAGCTCTGCAGCTGGACAGCTCTAGTCAAACTGTCCAACCCATGCTAGCATGGAAAATGGACATTAAATGATGATGATGATGATATTCCATCATAATCATCATTGAACATCCACTTTCCATAACTGCATGGCTCAGACTGAATTTGTCAAAGCAGATTTTCTACAGACAGATGCCCTTCTTGTCTCCATCCTTCATATGTTTCTAAGTAAGATAATGTTTTCCCATAACTTGACATGCTTTTCACAGAAGACTAGAAATGCACGACCTCGTTTGTATGATGACAAGGCTCATTTACGACCATCAAGTAATGTCTCAACAGGGGTACAGGCAAACACACACACACACACACATACATACATACATGATGGGCTTCTTTTAACTCCCATCTACCAAACCCACTCAGAAGTGCCCTAAGTACTGTGCAGTGGGACACAGAACCCAAGACCATGATTGGAAAGCAAGCTTCTTAACCACATATATATAAACAAACACACACACACATATACAAATATGCACTCATATTAATAAAAACAATGTAATAGAGAGATTCCTTTAGCCTTTCTGAAGGTATGACTACCTCTCTGGTGCCGATACCATGACAAAATGCACCAAGTAAACTCTGTAAAGTGGTTGGTGAACAAGCAGGGAGTACATAGAGTTAAAAGGGCTCTTTAGTCTTGACAAAGACAAGACAACCTCTCAATGCTGATGCTATGATAAAATATGCACCTAATACATTCTTTTAAGGTGTTTAAGCTGATGGTGATAGGAAGGGCAGTCATAGGAACCAAGCCAAAAACCAATATGAGCATGCAAGGTGCTCATCTAGGCAGGCAGTATCTCAGACCATGGCTATTTGTCGAATGAAAGCCAGCATGGAAAGTGAATATAAACCAACAATGATGATGATACATAAACTTGCAAGGCACATATACACACATGCCTGCTTAATACAAACTGCATTTATGAAATAACAATACATTCTTGTTAATAATATTACAACACAATTCACTTTTCTCCTTTCCCAATATTTCACATAAATATGTTCATCATCATCATCATTATCTAACATCTGCTTTTTATGTTGGCATGAGTAAGATGGTTTGACAAGGAATCTGTGAGCTGCAGGACTGCATCAAGCTCCAATGTCATTTTTGGCATGGCTTCTATGATGCCTTTCCTAATGCCAACCCCTTCATAGAATGTACAAGGTGCTTTTTCATGCCTCTGTCATCAGGGAGGTGGCAGTCAAATAAATCAACTGTAGTATTTGACTTGTATTTTATTTCATCAAACCCTGGAAGAATAAAAGGTAAATGTGACCTTGACCTGAACTGAACTCAAAATACAAAGATCTGGAATAAAAAAACTACAAAGCATTGTGTCTGACACTAACAATTCTGTCAATCCACAGCCCTAACACTATTCTTTTACTAGTTTCAATCATTGGACAAAGACCATGCTGGAGCAACACAAATGAAAATAGCAATAAAAGAGAGACAATCAAGAAATGTTTTACAGCAAACATCAAAAATGAAAGATGTCTGTGACAAGAAAAAATTTCCAAGTATCAAAAACAAAAAATTAGCATCAGTTCATTTTCTTCCAAAGCAGAGTATATATTTCTGCAACCAACACGTAAAGAATTATAGCTGAATGTGGAAAATAATTCATTGAGACTTGACAACAAAGGATTTTTTTTTTTACTTCAACGTTACAAGGAGGAATTTGCTGCGTTGGTTGGTGCAACATGAAATGAAGCTATGAGATGACATTAGAGATACAACACAAAAAAAACTGTTTTGACGGTAGATGCATGGGATGCAACAAAAGAGTTGCTAGTACCAGTGCCATCCACACTACCCACCCCACCACCACCACCACCATCACACACCATCATATCATCATTCCCATCACAAGTACCATCATCATCAGCAGCAGCAGCAACACTACCAACCTGCTAGCAGCAAATTCAAATGTTATGCAGGTAATAGACAGATTCTTATTCTATGAATAAGTATGCATGATTAAATTTAATGTGTGTGTGTGTGTATGTGTGTAGTCATAGATATGACTACATGATTCTAAGCAAAAGACACACATATACTTCAAATGGGTATTGGTTCTTTTCTTGTTTCTTTCTCATTTCTTTTATCTTGCTCCTTTACTTTACTTTGATAAAGAGTTCACCCGGAACATCTGTCTACTTCATTTCCTTTCCTTTTTCTGGCATGCTACTCATTGTGCACAACTTTTATAGTTAATTTTTTATGTGTGTTTACATTTTGTCCGTCATCTTTCAAAATATTTGTCTACCTGTTGTTGTAACCATTCACATTGTCCCACAGTCTGTCACTTATTCCCCTCGTTCCACTTGATATACTGCGTTTGACTAACAGATGGATGATCATGGATGGGATAGTGTTTTATCATAGGTCTGTCGGATGTGAACCTACCCAGGGGCTAAAAACCAATGACAGCAACTGAAAATTAATATGAATAAAGATTAACCATTTTATGTTCTTGAGAATGTCATCAACATCACAGATACTTACCCCAGCCTTGTTTCGTGAGGATATTTCTAAGATAGCCACAGGGCCATGCATGGACAGTGGAGATACACCATGATATAACTTGCATTAACAGTTACACAACACTACATCTACCACACTACTGGTAGCCATAACAGAAACGCAGTTTGTTAAGTGTAGGCTAATATATGTAACATAGTGATTCAGAGGTAAGTTTTCATCAAATGAAGCTACACGTATAAGGAAAAAAAAAACCATTAGCCCTAATGATGATTTTTGTCAGTAGGAGCAATGCAAATATATGTAAAATTAAAATTGAATAAAAGTTAAATGAAGACATACAGTAAGAAATTATGAAAATTCAGAGCATGTTTCAGCATTATTAGACCTCTTCAGCAAATCAAGCCTACCATGTGATTAGCAAATTATACAAGGATTAAGCAATTTAAGATTTAATGGAAATATACCCTGCTTTAATATAGATTGCCTTAAAAGTGATATCTTCACTGCAACTAGCTATAGCAGAGATGGAATACAAAATGACATGGCGTATCAAAGAGATATCACAGAACAGAACACACTGTGCTACAAATATACTTCAGGAGAGTAAATGACATGAAAGAAATTTTCTTCCTTTAAACAGAGAGAGAGAGAGAAGTGCAAGAAGCAACCAAAGATGAAACAGAGAGATATATTGCAAGGCAATTATAAAACATATATATCATTACATCACAAATATAAAGTAGTGCCACCCTCAACACTACTACAATGATGATGACGATGACAACCAGAACCATTTTCTATCTCACTTTTATCCTCCCGCCAGAAACCATATGTGCTTAGAAGCGTGGATATTTCAAGACTATCATTATAAAAAACATTTCATTGTGTGTGTGTGTGTGTGTGTGTGTGTGTGTGTGTGTGTGTGTGTGTGTGTGTGTGTGTGTGAGTATGTAATTCTATAAGGTTAATTCAACAGAAAAGAATATGAAATGTATACATACATACATACACAACGCACAGAAATATATATATATTTATACATACATATATATATATATACACACACATGCACACATAAATATATATATATATATATATATATATATACACACACACACACACATAGGCATACATAAGCATACATGTATACACATACATATCATGTATGTGCATGTGTCTGTGTGTACATATGAAATTACATATAGTTACACACTCATATAATATATATATATATATATATATATATATATATATACAAAAATGAAAAGAAAATGGAAATTTATGATTGACATATTTTAATTTATTAACATAATATATTATTATCATAATATAATATAATATAAACATTATCATCTTACAATTTTTTTAATTCAGACCTAATAATGAATTTATAAAAACTTATGTTTTGGGGTAACAGTCTCATCAAGGAAATATTAGACAAAAATTACATATGAAGAGTTTTATGACCATAATATTAGTATTTATTTATTTTTTATTAATTTTGAATTTTTTGTTTTTATTATATATATTATTTTAAATTATTGATGTTCACACTTACAAACATAAACATATTCAATTCAGTCTATTCTAGAATCTAAAACTCCACATATGTAATTTTTGTCAATTAAAATCCCTGATGAGATTCTTAACCAAAAACATGAATTTTTATAAACTCATTATTGGTTCTGAATCAAAACAATCATAGGATTGTAATATTTATATTATATCATTATATATTATATTATCCTAATATAATATTATGTTAATAAATTAAAATATCATAAATCTCCCATTTTCTTTTCATTTTTGTGAATTTACAAACATTCATGTTTTTGAGTAAGAATTTCATCATGGAAATATTTGACAAAAATTACATACGATGAGTTTTAGATCCTAGAGCAGGCTGAATTAAATATGTTTATGCTTGTAAGTGTGAGCATAAATAATTTTTTTAAAAGTATATATTAAAAATATATAATAAAAAGCAAAAAATCAAAATAAATAAAAAAATAATATAACGGTTATAAAGCTCCTCATATGTAATTTTTGTCAAATATTTCCCTGAGATTCTTACCCCAAAACATGAATTTTTATAAATTTATTATTTTGTCTGAATCGAAACAGTTGTGAGATTTGGGTATTAAACCAGTAAACCAGTAAAAAATTTAATGTTTCCATCCCCATAGAGGAGCCTGTTTTTCCTTGTATTGGATTTTAATTTTATATATATAGGAATGTAAAAATATATGCAAATACAATTACAGCATGGCCACAGTCTAATGACTGAAACATGTAAAAGGGTAACAATTTCATATGTATACATGCATACCATGTGACTAAGAATTCCTTTTTAACAGAACAGTTTAAATGCTGCCTTACTTATGGACAAATGTATGCATCTCTCTCATATATATATATATATATATATATATATATATATATATAATATAGATAGATAAATAGATAGACACACACACACACGTATACATATTTACATACATCTGTATACATATAAATACATGTATAATAATCATCATCATCATCATCATCCTTTATACATTTGTTTCCTCCCATCCTGGGATGAGCTATCGGGTTTCAACAATATCTTGCCACTCGCCACACCTTGTCATCTCATCATTTACCAAAGTCTTTTGTCTTGGCAAACACATATGGTCCTTTGTGTTCTTCAGCATCTACCATGCAACTGAGAAATGCTGGCTAATATTTTTTGGTGTGAGTTCCAGCAGGTTTTAGCAACAAGATGCCTTTGTATCACCAACCCTTTACACAGGGTGTATTTTTCCAGCCACTGACAAAAAACAGAGATTGTCTCCCATCCATTATACACAGGCATACATCTAACTCAATTGGGTTTAGGTCTGTAGTTTCTCAAACACTCATATGCATTATTTTTTAATAGTGCTCAGATGATGGTTTGTATTGTGCAGATCTGCAGTTCCCGACACCATATACATGATACTGCAACACCTCATCTCACCTAATCTCACATATAGAACTCATTCACCTGTTTTTCTTTGTTTTCACACCAGACATAGGATTCCAATAATCATTGGATACTTTTGGAGAATACTGACTACTGGAGTTGTGGATTATCAAACAATGGTGAACTTCTCTTCAATACATTTCATGGCATAGTAATGGATTACTTAACTGTCTGATTTGCATCATTGTCTAGCCAATAACTGTGGCATGCTTCCCCCTTTGATATGTACCAGCACTTTATGTATCCCCTGTAATCCTCTCTTTCATATATATATATATATATATATATATATATGTGTGTGTGTGTGTGTGTGTGTGTGTGTGTGTATTCCAGGTGTTACAAATTCAAAAGAAGCTATGTCTGACCACTTAGACTAAAGAACTTAAAATAAATCTGAGAGTGAATAAAAATATTTAATCTGTAATCATAAGTTCACCAAAATAAATTTTGTCGGACTAACGATTATGGATTTTATATATATATATATATATATATATATATATATATATTTGCTGTAATTATTATTGATTGTAAATAGATAACACCAGCTTGGTGAACAACTGGCAAAGTGGTGCTGTCTGCTAACTGTAGACATTGCTTGCAGTGAATAGAATTCTAGATTCGTCTTTAAAAGATGTAAAATAAAAAAAATAAAAATCGAAACAAAAAAATATGAAGTAGAGTCAGGTGTGAGGATGTTGTAAGGAGAGATGCTATATTGCACTATAGACCTACCACATCCAATCTAGTCTAGCCCAGCCAATCATACAAAGGTAAAAAAAATGGACATTAAGAAAAATGCTACTCATATTGTTTAGCCCCAGATCAAATGCGAATGACCTGGCCTAAGATCAGAAGTATTCCAAGTGTGATTATGACATGATTTCTTTTCAAAAAGTATCTTAGACTACATTAACCAGCATCGTTCTTCAGTGGTCATTGCTATTATTATTTACTTGTGTATAATCCCCACTGTCCTTTGTCTTTGTAATGTCCGAAATGTTTTTTGTCAGCCCATTAGGCCAATGAAGAAAGTATCGTTATTATTATTATTATTATTATTATTACTAGCTGACACCGTGCCGTCAAAAATGACAGCTAATTGTGGTATTTTATATATAAAAAGGGTACAAAAAGGTGAAAAAAAAGAAAATCAAACAGTGCTTCAACTTTGTGTTAGTGTGTGTGTATGTGTGTGTGTGTGTGTGTATGTGTGTGTGTATACATTTATATGTATGAGTAGCACAGCCTGTAGCGAACATGGTTTTCTATACTTTGTTACAGCCCGCTTCCTTCCTTTTTAAGTGAGTCTGTTTATATATGTATATGTATGTATGTATATACGTAAAAGCACCCACTACACTCTCTGAGTGGTTGGCGTTAGGAAGGGCATCCAGCTGTAGAAACTCTGCCAAATTAGATTGGAGCCTGGTGTAGCCATCCGGTTGCACCAGTCCTCAGTCAAATCGTCCAACCCATGCTAGCATGGAAAGCGGACGTTAAACGATGATGATGATGATGATGATATATACATGTGTGTTATTGCGCATGTGTCTGTAATTCTATTTTTTATGTAACTTTTTAAATAAACATGCACAAACACATACACTCACTCAAATATATAAATATATTTTTCACAAGCACATACACATACACACACGAACTGGCAGAATCGTTAACAAGCCAAAGTGCTTAGTGACATTTTGTCCGCCATTACATTCTGAATTCAAATTCCACCGACATAAACTTTGCCTTTCCTCTTTTCTGGGTCGATAAAATAAGTACCAATTGAGTACTGAGGTCAATGTATTTGACTGATCCCCCTACCCCGAAATTGCTGCCCTTGTATCAAAATTTGAAACCATTATTACAATTATTATTATTATTATTATTATTATTATTATCATTATAAAGGTGGTGAGCTGACAAAATCATTAGCACACTCGGTAAAATGCTCAGTGGCATTTCATCTGATTTTGTGTTCTAAGTTCAAGTTCCACCAAGATTGACTTTGCCTTTCATCCTTCTGGGGTCAATAAAATAAGTACCAGTTGAATACTGAGGTCAATGTATTCAACTGATCTTCCTATCTCGAAATTGCTAGCCTTGTGCCAAAATTTGAAACCATTATTATTATTATTATTATTATTTAAGAGGAGAATGTGATTTGAGGAAAATTTGGCAGCTATTTCCAGTGAATCAAGCAATTCATAGAGACTCTCCTGCTTCTGATGATAATGACAATGATGATGAAAATGATGAGGATGACTTGTACCAAAATAATAAATCACTTATCTCTATAGTAACCAGTGGAGCGTTAAACAGATAAAATTCCTCAAATTATTTAGTTACACCTCTTTACATTGCGAGTTCAAATCCAGAAGTCAAATATGTTATTTACCCTTCCAGGAACACTAAAACAGATACCAGTAATACATTGGAGTGAGTTAGAAGCCTGCAAGATGTGGCCTTGCACATATGCTGTACAAAATTTCATTAAGTAGCAGTTATATAACAGGGAAAATTTAATCAATGATAGCCAATTCTGAATATATTTTAACCCTCATGACAATGTAAGAAATCATTATTATTAGTATGCATTGCTATTCAATTATGATCGAGCACATACTGAGTTCAAATCTTGCCATGGTCAACTTTGGCATTCATCTTTCCAGGATGGAGTTGATAGGATCAAGTAATACCAGTCAAGTACTGGGGCTGATTTAACCAACTATATTTTGTCCCAAAATTGAGGACTTGTGTTTCAGTGAGAAGCGCTTGTTAATTTATCTACTTATATTAGCTGTCTCTATCAAGTTTTTTCTCTCCCTTTCTCTCTCTCTTTATCTATCTATCTATCTATCTTTTGTGTCAGGGAGAGTGTAGGAGAGGAAAACAGAGAGGGGAAGGAGTAAGGATAAAAAGGCACAAGACAGAAAGGAAGAAAGACAGAAAGAGAGAGCAAGAGAGAGAGAGAGAAAGAGGGAAAGAAAGAAAAAATAAGGAAGGAAAGAAAGATAGAGATAGAGCAAGCAAAAGACAAAATGAAATATGCAAAATAAAATTTTGAAGAATTAAAACATTAAAAATAAAATCGAAAACTCTCAACACTGCATGGCACAAGTTATTTAACAGAGAGAGAGAGAGAGAGAGAGAGAGAGAGAGAGAGAGAGAGAGAGAGAGAGAGA
>NC_068986.1:93024661-93037009 GCF_001194135.2 Octopus bimaculoides | reverse complement strand
CAAACATTGTATCTTCATTTTTTTTCTATCCAATCATATTTCTGGTTCATTTATTTCATCTCATTCATTTTCATCAATTTATGTCTATTTGCTTGTTGTTAACAATTTTATCTTCATATTAATTTTTCTATAAATTTTCCTGTTTGCATTCATTTCTATTCATTTTCCTGTTTTCTTCCAATTTTCATCAATTTTTAAAGTTTCATCCACTTCCATGCAGTTTCATCTATGTTTCATCTAATTATTGCCAATTTTTATCTCGTTTTCATTAATTTTTATCCAATTTTCATCCATTTATATATGGTCAATTTTTATACAGTTTCATCCATTCTCATATAGTTTCAGCTATTATTTCATCAACCTTTCATCAATTTTTATACAGTTTCATCTACTGTCATGCAGTTTCATCTAATTTTCATCAACTTTTATCCACTTTGCATTAATTTTTATTGAATTTTCATCCATTTATATAATTTCATCCATTTTTATGCAGTTTCATCTGTTTCATCAAACATTCATAACACTTCAATTTTTATACAGTTTCATCCATCTCAATACATGTCATCTCTATTCATTCGTTTTATTTTCATTTAAATTTTTTTTCTCTTCTCAGTTTTCCTCTTTTCTCTTATATTTTTCATTTCAGCAATTATGATCTTGAACACAACTTTTTGGAGAGACAAAGAATGAAGACAAGGAAGGCAAATAAAGAAAAGAAAGACAGAAGGATGATACAGAAGTGCAGAAGGAGATAAAGGAGAGAAAGACAAAGGTGAAAGAAGAGATGATAGGAAAAGACACTTGTGGAGGGCACAGAGCCGAAACAGAAAGCTACAAAGAAAAGACAGAGAGTAAAAGAAAGAGACCAAAAGAAAGAGAACAACGGAGAAAAGGGGGATTGCAAAAAAAAACAAAAAAAACAGAGACAGAGGAAAGAAAGAGAAACTAAGTGTTGATGAAAGAAGTGGTAAGGAAATGAAAGAAAATGAAAATAGGTTTATCTTCCCTGACAACATGATCCTATAATGTCATAGGTCATGTAACCAATCTACCAATGGCTGGAGTTTCCATTTCCAAGCTGCAATGTAATAAAAGCTAGATCTTGGCTTTCTTGTACTCTGTTTATAAAATCCACTATAGATCTTTGCTAGCCATTAATACAAATGAAGATAAAAAAGGAAAATTCATGTCTGTAACAGCTTTTAAAATCTTAACACAATTCTTTACTTAAGGTAATGAACCAATGAAGGAGACTTCTATATAGTCAACCGGTCTGATAAAAAATACTCTCCTACCTTAAAAAGGAATAAAGTATTGGATAATGTAGTCGTAGATACACTATGTGCAAATAAAAAAACTGGATGATAATAGCTTTATCATAGATTGGTCAAACAGAGCCGATGTAGGTCTAAACAGAGCTTTCCTTAACAGATTTACCAAACTGCAGAATACAGTGACAGAGATACTAAACAACTAATACAGTAATATCACACTAAAAACACCAGTTCTCATTCAACCCTTGGCATTAAATACTGTCAAGTGAAGATAGTACTTAGATGGACGACAACATAGGAGACTTAGACCTTGTAGAAAAATTCTTTCAATATTTCAAAGATAATGGCGATAGCCACTAAAACAGTATTTAATGGCAAAATAGATACATGAGCCTATTAGATACATGCTGATTTCAGCAGCACATATTCAGGGGGAAAAAGATGTTCTCAGTGCATTAACCCTTTAGCATTCAGTTTACTCTATCAAATATAATGCTTATTTATTCACATTGTTTTGAATTTATCATGTATTATCTTGTAGCTTTGAAATTTCAATGAGGTGGTTGTTTATTTTTAGAATGACATTGTAAAGTAAGTGTGAGAGGCCTGATCTGGTAAGTTTGAACATAAAACAGGTAGACAATTTGGACCTGATATGGCCAGTTTAGATACTATAAGTCCAACTTTGCATAAAGGAGCAAGGGAGATGGTAACAACCTTTCCCAACAACTTGAATTACTTTCTTTCTCCTTAATGACCACAAGAATAGTTTCAACTACTCAATATATTCAACAAGTAGTCAGATCAAGTGCAGACCACCCTTGAAAAATTGGTGTAAACAGTGTTGTTGCCATCAGTATCAACAAAAGCTTTCTATTGAGCTTGCCACACAAATCTCTAGTCAAAACTGCCCAGCCTATGGACTTCTTCTCATCTCTTAGATCAGTAGCTTCTTGTCAGATGACACTTTCATCACATATGTTGACAGAGCCCTCACTGACCAACATATCAACTCTGGTGTACCTGAGGGTTTAGTTTTTGTCTCCCAAACTTTTCCTCTTATACATCAATGGCCTACTTACTAGTCATCATGCCCAACAATGTCCAAAAAATTTAATAGATTTCATAAAAAGATAAAGAGAAAAAGAATACAAGAGTTGCAAAGACAAAAACATTTGCCAAAACAGAAATTCACACCATGATGAACACAGTTGACAAGAGCCAAAATTTTAACAATTCCCTTTCCAGATACACAGCAGTTACTCCCATCCATATTTTTATAATGTAAGTAACCATGTAGCGCCTTTACAGCAAGAGACCTGTTCTTTTCTGGACCCATCTTACATACTTTAACATCTCATCTTTTAGTATAAAGCCACTTCCCTCTCTACTCTTGTCCTGCTCACTCATTGGAGACCATACTATTGAAAACTGCATAGTAACCTCACTACTGCTGGAGCCACATAAGAGCATCCAGTGTAAAGTGGTTGGTGTTAGGAAGACCGTCCAGTCATACAAAAAAACATGTCAAAGCAAACACTGGAGCACAATGCAGTCCTCAAGACAAGTTGGATCCTGTCAAACTGTCCAACTCATACTAGCATAGGAATTGGACATTAAAACATGAAGATGATGATGAATTTTGATAGCATGACTAACCAGAAAGAATCACTGAACATCAGTCAGCTCAAGGAAAAACAATAAAAAATGAAGGCAGAAAGGTACAAGAGGCAATACCTTCTTGCCTGAGGAATGTGTCTAAGAATGGGCAAAGAGGAAAGAGACATACCTGTACTTCTTACAAAAAATCATTACTTTATTGCTGAAAATTGGGTTGTTGGATTCCCTTTTATCATGTGCTTGGTAATAATATTAGTTAACTCTTCTAACAACAGGCCCCCTTTTAACTACAGTTACGTATTATTGGGGGTAAAAGCAGTTTTTTTTCTTTGTTTTTGCTTTTACTACCAAGCTATGAAACACTGCAACCGAGAGGTGTTAAATTATGAGCTTAACGGATATTAAATGCTGCATACCATCAGCTATTCTGAAATAAACAACTACATTATGGTATTGCAAGAAATACAATATATCATGGAATATGGCAGAGAAAGCAGTATATTATGGGATATTGCAAGAAAAAGCAGTATATTATGGTATATTGCAATAAATACACTATATTAAGAGATATTACAGTAAATATAAAATATTATGAAATATTTTAGTAAATATTGAATATTATGGGATATTGCAAGATACACAGTTTATCACAGATTATTGCCAATATGTGACGCCCCATAAACAAGGGCCTCTTCACTGCTTTTGCATGTTTATTTCTTCCCGTTTTATCAGCCCCTCTATGACTCCCCACCCTAATGGATCCCACATTTACACATTCACTCTATTCTTCCTCCCAAAATCTGTTAACCCCTATCTAATTCTTTAATAACAAAATTTTTAGCTGGGCATCAGCATCATCAGTCCCATCAAAATAAGAGAGGGCACAAGAGTCAAGTGTGCTGCTCTCCTTAATCTTGACAAACAATTCATAATGATTACCTCTAGTATAGATATGAGGTCACAAGTTTGAGGGAAGGGGTTCAGTCAATTATTGGAGCAAGAATTTCACTAATACTTGTTTTATCACACTCCAGGAAAAATGAAAGTGAAAGCTGAACCTAGTGTGATGAAATCAGAATTTAAAAGGATACAATTAAATACTACTTGTCCCTTTACTAATTCTGCCATTCCAATGCCCTTAATAATAATTCTTTCTACTAAAGGCACAAAGGGTCTGAAATTTTGTGGGAGGGGAATAGTCGGATACACTGATCCCAGTGCCCTTCACCCCTTTGGGGTCGAAAAAATACCAAAATGAACCTCAGCAGGATTTGAACTCAGAATGTAAAAGCAAGTAAAATATCACCAAGCATTTTGCCTGACACAGTAATGATTCTGCGAGCTCGCTGTCTATTAAAAATAATGACAATGATGAAGATAATGATTTTTCTAAATTTGGCACAAGGCCAGCAATTTTATGGGGAGGGAGCAAATTGATTACATTGACCCCCCAGTGCTCAAGTGGTACTATTTTATCTACTACAAAAGGATGAAAGTTAAATTAACCCCCATCTAAATTCTAAGCATTTTGCCCACTACGTTAACAATTCTGCCAGCTCACTGCCTCAATAAAAACAAGAGCACTCAGAAAGCACAAACCTCCACCAAGGTAACACCAACATCCTCTCAACAATTAGCCAGAGATGATTTTTAAAATGAGAATATCTGGAATAAACTTGACTGATCTCACAAACAGTTATACTAAAAATGAATCCGACTGTTCTCAAAAATTAAGTTAAAAGAACCAGAAAAATAATCCAGATTCTTTGTCCGGTACCAGATTGATCCCAAAATCTAATGACTTTGTGCCAGTCACGAGGTCAAACATCCTTGAAAGTTTCACCGGAATACATTCAGTGGTACTTGATATATCTTGAGATGTTTGTTTGTCCATGGACAAACAAAACAAACATACATGGCTGAAAACAAACAGACATGGCTGAAAACAAAACCTCCACCTTCGTGAAGGCAGAGATAATAATGATTTCAAATCTTAGCAGAAGGCTAACAAGTTCAGGGATGTGGGTTAAGTCGATTACATCAATCCCATTGCTCAACTGGTATTTATTTTATCAACCCTAAAAGGATGAAAAGCAAAGCCAACCTTGGTAGGATTTGAACTCAGAACAAAGAAATAGTGATGATAATTTCAAATTTTAGCACAAAGCCAGCAATTCCAGGAAGGGGGTAAGTTGATTACATTGACTCCAGTATTCAACTGGTACTTATTTTATCAACCCCAGAAGGATGAAAGGTAAAATGGACCTCAACAGAATTTGAACTCAGAACGTAAAGGTGGACAAAGTACTACTAAGCATTTTGCCCAGCATGTTAATAATAATAATAATAATAATAATAATAATGATAATAATGGTTTCAAATTTTGCCACAAAGGCAGTAATTTTGGAGGAGGGGATGAGCCAATTACATCAACCCCAATGTTCGACTGGTACTTATTTTATCAACGTCAAACTCAGAACATAGCGATGGATGAAATACCGCTAAGCATTTCGTCCAGCGTGCTAACGATTCTACCAACTTGCCACAATAATAATAATAATAATAATAATTATAATAATAATAACAATAATAATTGTTTCTGGTTGAGGTACAAGACCAGTAGTTTTGCAGTGGAAGGGTCTAGTTGATGCCATCAACCCTAGTATTTGGCTATCACTCTTTTTATTAACCTCAAAAGAACAGGAGATAAAGTTGACCTCAGCAAGTGGGCTTAATCACTCATCCTTAATAACAATACAGGAGGAGGAAAAGATGAAGAATTCGTTTTTCTAACTTCACCACATTTTAAAGGATGGGGCAAGGCCAATTACATCAACCCCGGTATTTGATTGGTACTTATTTCATTGACCTAGGAAACGATAAAAGGCCAAACTGACCCAGTGGGATTTGAACTCAATAACACTGAAAGGCACAAGAAAAACTTGCAAAACATTTAGTATCTTGTTCAACTATTTCCGGCAATCCACAACCTTCATCATAACAATCATAATAGTAATATTCATATTTTCATTTCTGCAATTAATTCAATGAAGCAATGCAGTCCCTGAGTCATTCACGAAATTATCCTAATGCAGATGTAGTGAAAGGGAAATACAAATCATAGGAAAATTAACAATTTGATTCATTAGGACGGAAAGAGAAACATTGAAACTGAGAGAGCTGTGTGCGTGCATGTGTGTGTGTGTGTGTGTGTGTGTGTGTACACAAATATGTGTAAAGAAACAGACACACACATGTGGAAGAATGCATGCATTTATTGGTTTGAATAATTTTGAATGTCAGAGTTTAGTAAGAGAAAAGCAACAAAAACAACTGTAACAATTATAAGCCTTTCTATAGTAATAATGGTCATTTTATATTATAAGTCCACATGGCTACACCAATTTGAGTGAAGTGGTACTCAGTACATGACTAATAATACCTAATAATAATAATAATAATAATAATAATAATAAAAATAATGATAATAATCCTTTCTATTAAAGGCACGAGGCCTGACATTTTGGGAGAGGGGACTAGTTGATCACATCGACACCAGTGCGTAACTGGTACTTTATTGACCTCAAATGGATGAAAAGCAAAGTCAACCTTCACAGAATTTGCACTCAGAATGTAAAGATGGGCAAAATACTGCTAAGCATTTTGCCCAGCATGCTAAAGATTCTGCCAGCTTGCCATTATGGTTTCAAATTTTTGGCACTAGGCCAGCAATCTTAGGGAAGTGGGTAAGTCAATTACATTTAACCTAGCATTCAGCTGCTACTTATTTCATCAACCCCAAAATGATGAATGGTAAATTCTCAGCACAATTTGAAGTTAGAACATAATGCCAGAAGAAATGCCACTAAGCATTGTGTCCAGTATGCTAAGGATTCAGCCAGGTCACCCTGAAATACAAGTCACAAAGAATGATTTGTGATCATCCTGTGCTTTGGGGAGAATACAAAATGACACTCTTAAACACTATTCTAAATACCAGGAAACCCCAAAATATCAGAACTACAAAAATATTGGTCCCTTGGGTAATGCCCACATCCTAAGGAAAATACTGTCAATCAGGAAATACCTGATTCTTTTTAACCCTTTTGTTGCTGTATTTATTTTGAGATGCTCTGTGTTTCTTTCAATTAATTTTAAATATCACAAATAATTTTGTAAAATAACTTAGTTATCATTGCGTTAGTGTTAGGAACATAAATTGTGACTAATGTTTGGTGGAAGATTTTCATTCAAAACTTAGGAAAAACAAGACATTTGTACTACAGTGCCAGAGGTGGTCTCAGCCAGATTTGGTATCAAAAGGGTTAAAACGCAAAATTGCTATTACAACAAACTTTTAACAAAATTCTAATTCTCAGTACTTGATCTACTTTTCAGTGGATAGTGGGGGGTGGAGTTGAACAATACCACTGAACCTCAGTATTTGACTGGTATTTTATTTTATTGAACCCAGAAGAGTAAAAAGCAAATTTGACATCACCAGGATTTGCACTCAGAACCTAAAATGTCAGAACAAATTCCGCGAAAAATTTTCCTGATGCTCCAACGATCCAACCAGTGCACTACCCAAATTTTTCATCGCAATAATGCAACGTAACCAGTAGTCTCTGTACAGCTCATGTAACATATTCCCAATACTGTCACCACCCAATATCATAACACAACCCATTAGTGTATACTTTATACAATCAACACCCAATAAAATAACACAAGGACATATTCTTACATAATCGATACATGATGCTATAATAACATCGACAAGCCACACACTACTCAGTTGTGATCCAATATAATAACATAATCTATGCTACACATGTTCTATGCAACCACTACCTGATATTAAAACACAACTCACACAGCACACAGGAAACACAATCACAATCCAACAAAATTTTACAATTCACATACTCACATACTCTACTCAACAAATATATGAAACACTTCAAACAGTGTTCCTCAACCATTTTTTTCTTTTCATCTATGGACCCTTTGATTGCAATTTTACTCAGGTAGATCCTCCTAGCCATTTAACTTTAAAAAAATCCTATTATAGGTGCAGGCATGGTTGTGTGCTAAGAAGCTTGCTTCCCAACCCCATGGTTCTAGGTTCAGTCTCACTGCATGACACCTTAAGCATGTGTCTTCTACTATAACTTCAAGCTAATCAAAGCCTTCTAAATGAATCTGGTAAACAGAAACTGAAAGAAGCCTGTCATCATCATCATATATATATTTTGTATGAAGGATCGCGGGTAAGGCCAAAACAATGCGAAATAAATGGCAGGAAAATCACAAGGAAACAAATATATGAATTAATGTAGACTTACTATGTATTCAATATTTCAGGGTTATGACCCCATTTTCAAGAAATTAATGAATGTTGCCGATGTGGGTGTGTGTGGAATGGATATGTGGGGAAAGGTGTTGCTATAGCAACCAACTAGCTTCCTGTAACTCTCTTCCGATTGTTGATCTTGGGTTTCTTTTGGTGGATGAGGATGGCCTCAGAGATTCTAAAGTTGCCCCTGTTCCACCGTGTTGCCTTGATGTGCACTGTGAAAAAACATCTACGGAAATGTCAGACCCAGGAATTCACAGTGCACATTGAGGCAACACAGTGGAACAGGGACAACCTTAGAATCTCTGAGGCCATCCTCATCCACCAAAAGAAACCTAAGATCAACAATGGAAGAGAGTTACAGGAAGCTAGCTGGTTGCTATAGCAACACCTTTCCGCACATGTCCACTCCACACACGCTCACACACACACACACATCGGCAACATTCATTAATTTCTTGAAAATGGGGTCATAATCCTGAAGTATTGAATACAAAGTAAGTCTACATTAATTCATATATTTGTTTTCTTTTGAGAACTGAGTGAGACGACTAAATTCAGACATGCGTTTAATGTGATGTTCTACTACTTCCTGTACTGCACTACCCTTAGATACAGTGGAAACACTGGCAGATTGTTACGGAAGAAGGACTTGAAATGTAATAGATGCAAAGTAATTAGCAATAAGAATGCACATCAAAGCAAGTGCATAAACAGCTCAGGCAGACCAACTGTGATGTATTATAGTTAGTGTCACTTGGGTAACCTTATCAAGAAACCTGATTGGTGTAGTTGTTACGATAAGAAGAAGTAGAAAAGTTCAAAGAGCTGATAACTCTGTTGGCAACAAAGAGCTTTCTTGAGTAAATGAAAGAAGCCTTCATGGTCACTTGATCTGCTAGAATAGCAGTCAAATCATATTCCACTGCCTTGAAATGAAAATACATTGCATAATGTAGTCCAAGACAAACTATTTGAATAGAAAGACAGGATGGCCATTTAATTATAAGGCAACAGAATCAAGGATGATCTGGGTTAAACAATAATGAAAAACGATTTCTCTCTCACTCTCTCTCTCTCTCTCTCTCTCTCTCTCTCTCTCTCTCTCTCTCTCTCTCTCTCTCTCTCTCTTTCTCTTTCCTTCTCTGTCTATCTTTGTGTAAGAGATGCAGTATGAAACAAACTATAAGAAGTGTTATGTTTTGTCATAGTGAATGTGGCAGCTCAGTAAAGGCTGGAGCAGGAACGGATTTTCTTCTTTTCCCCTCATCTACTAGCATAAAGCTGACCCTTATTCCCTGGTTCAAACTACAAGACAGCCTTAGCTAGTGCTGGTGACACGTAAAAAGCACCCAGTTCACTCTGGTTGGCAATAAAAAGGGCATTCAGCCACAGAAACCATGCCAAAGAAGACACTGGAGATTTTGGGCCCATGAGATCGAATCCATGCCAGCATGGAACATGGGCATTAAATAATGATGATGCTGGATGAAAAAGTTTACATTTATTTTCATAAGTCCTCCAAGACCAATAAGATCAATGCTGTTAATATTCCTCTTGAACAGCAGAAAGTTGAGAGCTACAGGAATAACATGTGCAAAGACAGGATTCCAGAAAGCAAGCGTTGCGGAAAAGAAGGACAGAGTAAAGTTGCTAGTGAAGAACCTGTAGAGATAGAATAATATGGGTGATAGAAAGAGGAGAGATGAATGTCTGGATGAAGGTAACATGAAATCAATTAGCTCTGATGGGGTAAAACCTACTATAGTGAGTGGTAGTAGAAAAAGCAGCAAGAGAAAACAGTGTATCTGTGGGCCAGGAGTTGGGGTGTGATGGTAACTTCTTCCCAATCAGTCAATAGCTTTTCTTCTTTTCTTCTTATTTTATGTGGTCTAGAACATCTGTGTAGATAAAAGCAGCACTGTCCTCGATGTGGGTGTAACACCAACTATTGGGTCTCATCTGAGTTTTGTAGACAGATAATAGTCGTCCAGTACTGAAATATTTTCTGGCTCTGAAGAGTAAACTTGGTCTTTTTAATTCAAGCTTTATCTTTGTTGGAATGCAACATCAACCTCCAGGCAAGCCAACAGCATTTTCAATGTGTGAGTTGAATATGCTGCAGGGTATTAAAAGCATCACCTGATGTACACAAGAGAGACAAATGTGCTGCTTACGGACATGGGATGGGAATCGATATTGGAGGCTGGATGGGAAAATGTTGATGCTGATAAAAGAAGATAAACATGAAAGAGAAAGACCAATGAAGATGAGCAGAAAAAACAGACAAGACTAGATCTCATGATGTTGATACAAGAACAAGACAAATAATAATAATAATAATAATATAATACTGCAGACCCATCCAACCCACACATGACATCATGGAAAAATAGATGTTGAAATGAAGATGGTAAGGAGAAGAAGAATGATGGACAGAATGATAATGATTGCAATGATGAGAAGGATAAGTACATAAAAATAACGATGACGAGAATGATGATGATCGCAATGACGAATGGAAATGATGATAACAAGGACAATCATGATGATGACAAACTGAAAAATGGCCATATAATCCAATTGAATCTGGAAAATTTTAAAAGTGGAGTTGATGCCTCATCAACACTTGAACTCAAGAGCTGAAAATAAACATTCAAACCAACCTAAAATAAATTGGTGCGTCTGTACCACTTCACTGATCTGTGGAGCAGTAGCATCCAGCCAGTGATGGGTTTTCAAGAGGACCATAAGAGATGCATTCACACCTGAGAAAGAAACCATCTATCTTCAACTACTTCCATCCCCCATCATAAGAAAATGAGAGACAGACAGACAGAGAGAAAGAGAGCAAGGGAGAAGAGGAGGAAAATATTCACGCATATACACACATATATACATATGCTAAAATGCAGGAGAGAGGAGAAGAAAGAGACTCAAACACTCACACAAACAATACAGAAGAAATGCATGTAGTCACAAAGCACAAATATACATTGGAACAGAAAGAGGTGTGCCAGGAGACACACACACGCATATACATATATGTCATACACAGCGATAGAGAAAGAGATACATACACACAGAAGGGACAGACAGAGACAGTCAAACACGCAGAGAGAAAGAGAAAGGGAGAAGCAGACACCCGTCTCCACATACACAGAGGAATATATATAGGAATACACACACACACATCTAAAATGGAAATACCCAAATGCAACCAGCCAACCAGGCAGCGAACCAGCCTACCAACCAACAAGTTAAACAGACACACACACAAGCCACTAGTGTACCGACTTACTACACACACACACACACACACACACACACAATAGTATAACAGGTTACTACTTTATCAAACTAACACAGCTGATTAGACGGCTGCAGTTACAGTTAGACTGCTGCAACTGCCGCTGCTGCTGCTGCTGCTGCTGCTGCTGCCATATAACACCCTCCCCCACCTCTGCTTCCTTCATTCCACCCACCTTCTTGTACTATATTGTATTGTTGGCAATGGCTAATAGATCAATATATAGCAGCAGCAGCAGCAGTAGTCGTAGTAGTAGCAGCAGCAGCATTGGTGATAGCTGCAGCAACAGGCTGGCAATGCTTCCTACCTACTGCTCTATGTGCAGCAGTGCCGCATGGTAGAATTGAACTGCTGTAGAGGGAACAGGTCATTTGTGTCATTTTGTAGTAGCCACCAGACTCACCCCAATCTCCTCGTGTGGCCATTTGAATAGCCAGTCTGGCGATGGTGTGCCGCTGGTAGGCTGATGGATACCTTGTGGCCAAGGACTTGAGCTTCAGTGTTTGTTGAACACACACACACACACAAATATATATACATCTACATATGCACATATATACACACATACATACACACATATACACACACATATATATGCATACACACACATACACACATATACATATATATACACACACACACATATACATGCATATATATATGCATATATATACACACACACATATACATGCATATATATATATATATATATACACACATATACATGCATATATATATATATATATATACACACATATACATGCATATATATATATATATATATA
>NC_068986.1:93013874-93021374 GCF_001194135.2 Octopus bimaculoides | reverse complement strand
CCGTTGATTACAGGACAAGAAAAGTTTCATGAAATCTACAGATGATGTTGTGCTGAATCAACTGCAAGCTGATTAACTGTCTGTCATATTGTTTCTATCTTCTTTTCAGCAAATATAGGCTGGGCTATTTGAGAATTAAGAATTCTGCCCCATGGATGCAACTAGACACATGAGACAATATGACGTATCAAACTCTTGATTAATTATTTTTGTTTAGCTCTGAGTCAGGCTCAAAATGAGGAGACTTATGTCAAGAATGATTCATCTAAGGCAATCTTATTTTTTTGCCTAGAAATAGTCTAATCCAGACAATATTATCCAGTCCTAGTATGTCCTTCCTTTTTCTAAGATGCTAAAGTATGATAACAGAGTGAGTTAGCTGCTATTTTTAGAAGGTTGTGTAACAACTTAATGGCAACACACACTTCTTGTGTGTATAGGCATATTATTCTTGTGTCTGTGATAAAGTTGTTGTTTCTGTTTCCTGCATGAGATCATCTGCGAGTGTAAACAGAGTAACCATGTTTACATTCACACGAACATTACTTCTTGTAGCTCTACACTTTCAATGTAGTTGAATAGAAACTTTCTCGCTCATAAAACAAGTAAGAGTCAGCAACAGGAAGATAATCTAGCCATAAAAACACAACCACAAGTAAGTATCAATCCAACCTATACCTATATATAATCATCATCATCACCACCATCATTTAATGTCCATTGTCGATGCTGGCATAGGTTGAATGGTTTGATCAGAGCTGGCAAGCTAGGGAGCTGCACCAGAGTCCAGTCTGCTTTGGCATGGTTTTTACAGCTGGATGCCCTTCCTAACGCCAACCACTTTACAGAGTGTGCTGGGTGCTTTTATGCAACCCGCACAGGCGCTTTTATGCGACCCGCACAGGTGCTTTTACATGGTGCTGCATGAGTGCTTTTATGTGGCACCACATGGGTGCTTAGTGCTGGTGCTGTGTAAAAAGCACACTGTAAAGCAATTGGCATTAGGGAGTACATCCAAACATCGAACCATAGAAACCTTGCCGAGGTACTGGAGACTAATGCGCCTGGCTAGATCTGAATGAGACAGACAGAGACATAAATACTTGAGGGCATGTTATCGCTTGCTTTACTGATATTTACATAATAATAATAATGATAATGATAATATATTGGCCCAGTCGGGTACAACCGTGTTACAAGCAGTATCATGCCAAATGTTCAAATATGGTGGCTAACTTGACATCTCAAGAGTCCAAGTTCAAACTCACCCAAAATGTTTTGAAGTCAACTTTGAACTTTGCCTTCCATTCCAAAATTGGCTATAAAATTAGTGATGCCAGTACAATATGTGTGTGTGTATGAGTGTGTGTATGAGTGTGTGTGAGTGTGTGTGTGTGTGTGTGTGAGTCTGTGTATGTGTGTGTGTGCGTGTGTGTGAGTGTGTGTGTACAAGAGTAAGACATATCTATTAGTGCATATCTTTCCATGTATATGTGTGAGAGAGAGAGAAAGAGTCAGCCAGAGATTTCTATGTGCATGTCCATTAGAGTATGCATGTTAAAGTGCACATGTCTGAAAATGTGTGAAGGTGTGTGAGTGCAGTGTGTGTACACGTATGCAGATACATGTGCACAACATAAAAAAGTAGTAACACTTGCAAAAAGTACCTCAATTACTAGTTAGCAGCAGCAGTGGTGGTGATGATGGTGGTTTTGTGAATTTAGTCAGATGAGAACAGAAATGAAAGAGGGCAAGGGAGTGAAAAACAGAGAGATTAATTTCATGGAAAGGAGAGAGGGGGTGAGGGGTGAGAAGGAGGTGGAGAGATAGACACAGGGGGAGAGTGAGAAACTATACTCAAGCAAGGTGCAAGACAGAAATAGAGAAGGAAAATTATGAAGGGAAATTGGCCAAGGCAGAAATGAATAAAAACTAAACTAAAATACAGAGACTGAAGAGAGAGAAAATAGGAGAATAAACAGACAGAAAGTGAGAAAGAATACAAGAAGTAATGATAAACCAAACTTTCCAGTAGTAAACATGGAGAGGCATACTATCACCAGCCCACAACCCTAGTCAAACACACTACCATCTGGTCCCTGGGTGCATATAGCAGAGTCCATTTTGCTGCAAGTATCCAGACCAGGTCTCCTGTCTATTCCTCCTCTCAATCTTTGTGACCCTGAAAATGATCATGGCTGTTGCCCATCCTCATCAATATATACTATCATCATCTTCATCACCACCAACACCATCGCTTTAACTTCCAGTTTTCGAAGGACTTGTCCAACTTATGCTGGCATGGGTTGGACAAGTCCTTATTCACAGCCAGAGGCCCTCCCTGTTATTAATACCAGTTTTTTTTCAAATAAGAGATCCCTTATTCCACACATCCTTGAAAGCACAGAGCTACAAGATGATTTAACAGGCAGTGTCAACATAAGAATACAGCACAAATGGTTTCATGCAAAGATGCAGAATGTAAACATTCAGGCAAGCATGCATGCAAGGACACACAGACACACACACAATGGTCTTCCATAAAGTTTGTGCCTACCAATTCCATTTACAAAACTTTGCTCAGCCAGAGGCTATAGTAGAGGACATTTAGCTATGTTTCCACACAATGAGGAAGAACTCAAAACCACATTGTTATGAAGAAAACAAAGTATTGACACAGCCACATCTATGCCTTCTTCAAGTTTACTGCTAACCAAACTGGAGTGGTCACTCTTTAGCTTCTTGTGGAGAAACTACTTTCTGTTCACTGTCAACACCCTCTGAACAGAGGACTTGGTATGTTGCTGATACACAAACATGCACTGAGGTTGTGGCATCTACAACAATTCCTACATGGTGTGTAGGTGTGGTGGCCCTTGTCAGACCTCTATTTACAAAATTCATCTCTTTGGTGCATCAAATGAAGACTAAACCGAGCATCTGAAATATCATCAGGTGCCCACAGCCCTCTATCAATTGAACTATGCTATAAGTGAGACTTCTAAGTTGTATAAAGGACTAGTGGTGACCTTTTGGGGGAAGCTGTAGAGGTCAATGAGAATCAACTAGTTAGTTGGTGCATGTACTTCCTCTTTCAGTGCACTTCTGACAAATAAAGATTATTATTATTATTATTATTATTATCACCAAGGTAGCGAGCTGGCAGAATCATTAGCATGCTTAGCGGCATTTTGTCAGTCCTTATGTTCTGAGTCCAAATTCTGCCAAGGTCAACTTTACCCTTCATCTTTTCATGATTAATGAAATAAGTACCAGTTATGCACTGGGTTCAATGTAATGGACTTTACCTTTCCCCCAGAAATTTCAGGCCTTGTGCTTATAGTAGAAAGGTGAACTGGCAGAATCATTAGCATGCTGGGCAAAAACCTTAGCAGCATTTCATTCATTTTTACATTCTGAGTTCAAATTCTGCCAAGGTTGACTTTGCCTTTCATCCGTTCGGAGTCGATAAAATATGTACCAATTAAACACTGAGGTTGATGTAATCGACTCATCCCCACCTCCCTCAAGCTGCACTTGTGGCAAAATTTTGAAATAATTATTATTATTTTTATTTGAATTGATAATATTGTCAGAGCATCAGAGAAAAACATGCCTTGTGATATTTGTTCGAGCTCTTTACATTCTGAGTTCAAATGCCTCTGAGGTCAGCTTAACCTTTCATCTTTTCAAGGTCAATAAATTAAGTATTGGTTCATCTCATAATAATGTGGGGGTTTTTTTATACGTCATTTATTTTTCAAAATTAAGATAAACAAAGTTCTTTTTTACTCTAAAATATACTCTCCTTCATTTTCTACAATGCTCTTCCATCTATCTGGTCAACTTGCAAGGCCTCTCTTCCAAAATTCACTTGTCCATGACGAAAAATACTCCTCCAGTATTGTTCTGACCTCATCTACAGAATTTATATTTTTTCTGTCCAAATGATCTTGAAGACTGCGGAATAAATGATAATCAGATGGGGCAATGTCCAGCGAATATGGTGGGTGGGGCATCGTTTCCCATTCAAAGTGCTCCAGCCTTTGGAATGTCACCCTCGCTGTATGTGGCCAAGCATTATCCTGATGGAAGAACACCTTTCATCTTGAAACCGTAGATGGTCATTTTTCTTCTAGCGCTGACTTAAACCACTCAAGCTGCTCACAGTACATCTCTTTTGTTATCGTTTGGCTTGAGTTTAAAAGTTCAAAGTAGACTAAACCTTTCATATCCCACCAAACAGTTAACAACATCTTATGTGGATGAAGACCTTCTTTAGCCTGGGGTGCCGGTGTTCCTCTTTTCCCTACCCACTGTCTTCAGCACTTGACATTTTTATAGAGAACCCATTTCTCATCACCAGTCACTATTCAGTCCAAATAAGGTTCATTCGTGAGACGTGACAGCAAAGAAGAGCATACATTCACCCTCTGAATGCAATTAGACTCGGAGAGTTTGTGAGGAACCCAGTGACTGAATTTGCTGACTTTTCCAATGGTTGAATGAGCAAATCCAAGCTTCTCTGCTAGATCCTCAACAGTTACAATGGGATTTTGTTCCACCAGAGTTTACAGGATGTCCTCGTTGAACTATACAGATCTTCCCGAATGAGGATCATCTTCCAGGCTGTGGTTTCTAGCTCAGAATTTCTGGAACCACCGTTGACACAGGCTTACGCTTATTGTCTGATCCCCATATATGCATTTTCCATTACGTCGTTGCCTTTATTGAACTTATACGGCAAAATATGCCAAATATGCTCCTTTGTCACTTCCATTATAGCTTTGCAAAAATAACTGTTAAAATCAAACCACACTCTTCAAAACTTGCACCAGGAATAGTTGATGTATGTAGTTTATCCCGTCCACCTCTGACTGAGTTCATGCAATCGAAAATACTACATTGTTTACGGAATGGCCCAATACATAATGGAATTAACTAACCCACTTCATTGCAAAATTGCTGTCTTGTATCTAATTATTATTATTACCATTATTATGAAGGTGCAAACTAGCAGAATTGTTAAGATACTGGACAAATGCTTAGCAACATTTTTTCTAGCTCTCTACACTCCGAGTTCAAATCCTGCTTGGGTCAGCTTTGCCTTTCATCCATTCAAGGTCAATAAAATAAAGTACAAGTCAAGTACTAAGGTCAATGTAATTGACTAGTCCCCACCACTCAAAACTGCTGGCCTTGTGCCAAGATTGGAAAGATGTATTGTCGTTATTATCTCGTCACTGGTGTCACATAAATTCACTGTGCCAGTGCTATGTAAAAACGACTATGCCGATGCCACGTAGAAGCATCTATGCCAGTGTTATGTAAAAAACACCCAGTACACTCTTGGCATTAGAAAGAGTATCTAGCCACAGAAACCATACCAGGATAGACAAATGAAACCTAGGCAGCTCCCCAAATGGCCAGCTGCTGTCAAACTGCCCAACCCATGCCAGTATGGAAAGCAACGTTAAATGGTTATGATGATGATTGCCTATGTTATTGATTTTGTCTTTCACCTTTCAGAATTGATACAATGAGGTGCCAGTTATGTACTACTTACTTAGACTTATGAGGTTCCACGTCAAGCAACACAGGTACTCCAACAGGATCAGTCAAGGGACACCTTCCATGTATCATTCCGTCATAGGTTTACCAGCTGAAGGTCACCGTCAATCATCTGGTGCCAGCTGATCATGGGAGAGACCATGAAGCTTCCGTTTAAGGACTACGATGGTCGCCAACATCAAAAGTCATAATCATTAAAAGTTATTACAGCAGTGGATTGGCAGAGCTGACAAAGCAGTGAACAAAATTCCTCAGTTTCATCCTCTTTGTGTTCTGAGTTCAAATCCTACCATTATCAACTGTACTTTTGGCCCTTTCAGGGTTGATAAAATAAGGTACTCTTCAAGTAGTGGTACCAGTATAATTAAGTGTTCCCGCCCAACAAATTTCTGGTTCTTGTGCTTGTTAGAAATTATAATCATCATCATCATCACAAGTCACCTGGGTACAAATTTGTTCTTTTCACAATGAGAAGTTGAGTAACAGCATGGTGGTGGTGGTGTTTCATAGTTTAGCCTCAGGTCAGCTCTAATCAAGTAGACCCCCATAATCAGAAGTCATTCAACCCATGACCATCTCATCTGACCACACTGTGCATCTAGAACTACATTATTACGTAATCCATTATAATCCTTTTTCAAAAAAGGAGGTGGCATTATTGGAGGGAAATTTGGCTACTATTTCAAGTTAGTCAAGCAACTGCAGAGTGGCTGATGGGGATCGTTAATGGTGGTGACCATAGTGGTGGTTACAGTTGCAGTAGTGATTGTCAGCAGAGGTGGTGATGGTGCTGGTGGCGTGTTAACGGTAGTAGTGATGGTATGATGGTAGCGGTGCGTTGTTTATAGAAATGGTGGTGATGTATTGCTAGTGATAACAGGGGTGGTGGAGACGTTGGTGCTGATGCCTTATTAATGATGAAGTAGTGGTGGTGGTGGTGGTGGTGGTGGTGGTAGTGGTGGTAATTAAGGGTGTTACCAATAGCAGTGTTGAGGATAGTATTGTAAATGATGGGGACGGTGGCGGTAACTGTTAACTATGATGAGAATGATGATGGTGATGATAATGTGTGATTAATGTCGTTGTTGTCATTCATCCCAGAAGGAGGAGATGGGGGTGTGGGGGTCCACTGTCTAAATACACATCTGATCGAAATCATTGAAACCATTCATGACCACCCTGTCTTTTTTCGTTAAAACATTAGGATCTATTAGAAAGGGAATTTAGGCTGCTGTTTCTAGCGAGTCAAAGCCACTGCGTAACGGCATCAGACAGTATATACATACATACATATAATGGCGATGTGTTTGGTGATAACAATGATGATTGTAGCTGGTGTTTGTTGCTATGGAGATGATAATGGCGGCAGTTGCGACGATGACGGTGTAGGCAACTGTTTACAATAATGACGAGAACAATGATAATGATAATGATAATAATAATAACAGCAGCAAAAGTAATAATGGTAGAGATGGCCATAGTTATTTTATATTTCATTATGCTCGCTTGATATATATACATACATATATATACATATATATGTGTATATATGTATATATATATTCATGTATTCTTCTTTTACTTCAGCATCTTCATACATCTTAAATTGATGTATTCAAACATACTTGTCGCAGTGATGCTACAGCAAACCAGGTTGCATGATGGTGATGGTGGCAGTAGTGGTAGTGGTGATGGCAATAGTAGTAGTAGTCAAGGTGGTGGTGGTGGTGGAAGTGGTTTTGGTAATAGTGGCAGTGGTGATGGTGGTGGCAGTGGAAGTGGTTTTGGTAATAGTGGCAGTGGTGGTGGTGGTGGTGGTGGTGGCGGCGGTGGTGGTGGTGGCGACGGCAATAACAGTTGTGAAGATGGCAGTGGTAGTTGTAGTAGCGATAGTAGTTGCAGCAGTGATGATGGTAGTTGAGGTGGTAG
>NC_068986.1:93002224-93013211 GCF_001194135.2 Octopus bimaculoides | reverse complement strand
GCAGGGATAGAGATGGGGGTGACGGTGGAGGGGTGGAGATGGCGGGGTGGGGCAATGGTGAAGGGGGGATGAATGTGAGGTGAAGGTGGAGGTGGGGTGATGGTGGTGGTTGTGGTGGTGAAGGTAATGGAAAGGGTGAACACATAGGTTGAGTGGTGATGGTGATAATGGTAACAGTGATGGGACATGGGGTAGGGGAAGAGCATTAGACAGGGGAGGAGGGTGAGGGATGAAGGGGAAACTACCACTGCTTATTCCAATGGTTTAAAAATAGTATATTAAACCAAATACTACTCACTACTAGACACAAAACTATATTAAACAACTGCAATAAAAATGGAAAAGCCCAAACATTTACAGGAGAGATTCAGCTAAACCAATGGTTCTCAACCATTTTTTTTTTAACCTGTGGGCCCCTCTGATACTAATTTACTCGGATGGACCCTTACAGGTATTCGACGTTTGAAAAGTCCTGTTATATTTGTATAAGCAATTTATTGTACATAAAGTTTGATCTCAAATTTTGGCACAAGGCCAGCAAGTTGGTGGGGAGGATGAGTAAGTCAATTACATTGACCCCCCAGTGCTTAACTGGTACTTATTTTATTGACCCCCTCCTAAAAAAGATGAAAGGCAAAGACAGACAAAATAAATGCCGCTAAGCATTTTGCTATATGGACCTAGGTTGAGAAACACTGAGCTAAAACCATTAATAATACTTTCTAGCAAACATACAAAGCCATACATTTGGAAGAGGGAAGAGTGAAGCCCAGTAAATGACTGGTAAAGAGTTTATTGACTTCAGAAAGAGAAAGGTAAGACAAAGGAGAGAACATGAAGGGATTTCAGGTGAGAACACAAAAGACACATAACTAAATACTACAAGACGTTTTGTCGAGTGCTCTACTGATTCCATCATCCACTCATATGCTTGTTTCAGTCATTGGACTGTGGTCACGCTGGGGCACAGTGTTGGAGAGTTTAGTCAGACAAATCAACCTCTGGACGTTTTTTTTTAAATCTGGTACTTATTCTATGAATCTCTTTGGCTGAACCATTAAGTTACAGGGATGTAAACAAACCAATACCAGTTATCAATCAGTGATGCAGGACAGACACAAACACCCTTACATAATACATACATACAATAAGCTTCATTCAGTCTCCCTACCAAATCAAGCCCAATGCTACAGCAAATGATACTTGTCCAAGGTGCCACATTGTGGTATTGAACCTGCACCTGTAGACATCACTGCTCATTTACGTTTACAAATGCATGCTTGTTAAACTGCTTGGAAGTTTAACTGTTATGCAGTAGCTTTGATTCAAAGCATCAAAAGTTTCACTCAGTGATTGGGGAAATTAGAAGGAATCATTGATTGGGGATCAATCCAGTTCTATTCTTAGAAATATGTGGTCATCTGCCAAAATACCAGAAATCATTAGAAGGTGGTCAATTATTTCAGCAGAAATTATAAATTAATTTTTATTAATTCCACTGATATACCATCCAATCTAAGAATGCTTCTGGTTCCAACATAAAAACCTTCAGTTTTAAAATGTTAGCATAAAAATTAAAACCTCATGTCAAAAAACATTTTGTTACGTTATGGTCCAAGCACCAAAGTTGATTATTTTACTAAAATCTTCAAAATTCTTGATTATTTTTGTCTTTTATCTTTTACTTGTTTCAGTCATTAGATTACGGCCAAGCTGGAGCACTGCCTTGAAGGATTTTAGTCAAACCAGTACTGTTTTTCTCTTTTTAAGCCTGGTACTTGTTCTATTAATTTCTTACAAAATTTCTAAGTTACAAAGACATAAACAAACCAACACTGGTTGTCAAGCAGTGTGTGGGGGTGGGGGAACAAACACAGACATAAAGAAACACACACGATATATATAGATATCTATGAGAAGTTTGTTTCAGTTGCCGTCTACCAAAACTACTCTCATGGCTTTGGTTAGGCCAAGGCTATAGTAGAAGATACCATGCAATGGGACTGAGCCCAGAACCATGTGGCTGTGAAGCAAACTTCTTACCACACAGCCACTAGAAATATGATGAATACATTAAACAAAAAATATAAACAGAAAATATAGACAAATGCATGGTGGGGTGTGTACTTGTTCAACCTTGTCAGCATGTGAAAGTGAGAGGAAAGACTTCACTTTCCTTCATTGGATGAGTCCAATAACAGAGTAGTGACACTGAGCAGAGAGAATATATGTCAACTCTGACTGTAGAAATCTGAATCACTGTCAGGACCAACAGAACCACAACTACTGCAATTACCATGACAACCACTATCATCACTCACCACTGCTGCCAATACCCTTACAACCACAGATATTACAATTACAATTACAACACTACAACACTACGACAACCATCACAACCATTTCCACTGCAACTGCTGTCACTACGATTACAATCACCACAACCACTAACATCACAAATCAAACTCACAACTACTGCCACTAAGGGTTAGCAACAGAAAGAGCATCTAGCTATCAAATAAGGTCTCAGTATTAGTATTGTCTAACCCATGCTAGCACAGATAAATGTATGTAAAACAAACAAATGAATGAATGAACACAGACAGAGTTACTAACTCATCGCATTGTATTATAAATAGCTGAGTATTCCACAGGTACTCATAGCCTTAACATGGCCTGGCTCTCCATCAGTTATAAAGACAAGTCTTCTAGTTGATATCACCAGCCAAACAGCCTGATTGTGAAATTAACATGCAAGTGGGTCAGCACTCCACAAACACAGAAACCCTTAACACCCAAAGTGCTAGGTGGTAATGTTAAAACTACAACCCATGTAGACAACGACAAGATTTGAACTCAGAACGCAAACAAGAGGAGCAAATACTGCAAGGTATTCAATCTGAGATTCTGCCCAATCCACCTCTAAGGATCAGCTCCTTCCTGAGTCATACAGAACTCATAGGGCAGGTTTCCTGGATTCTGTGGCACATATATTCCCTGTCTTGATGGGATGTTGGCCCATCACAGGATTACTCATTTTTTTACCAGTTGAGTGGACTGGAACAACATGAAATGAAGTGTTTAGCTCAAGAACACAATGCATCACCCAGTCCAGGAATTGAAACCACAGTCTTACGATCATGAGTCCAGCACTAACCGCTAAACCACATGCCACCATATCTCTCAGTATTAGTTGATACTTTTTTATCAACTCCAAAAGATGAAAGGCAAAATTGGCTTCAGTGGGATATGAACTCACAATCACATGCTTGCACTTGCGCGCACGCGCGCACACGCACACACACACACGCACACGCACACACACACACACACACACACACACCTTGTCTCGGGCACTATAGAATAAATACATAATAAAGCAGTATATATTTATAGTTATTTTTATTGTTGGGATCACCGACTTCCTATATCTTAACATGTTATTTGCTCCTCTTTATACTAGATAAGTTCAGAATTATTTTGTTGGCTTTTCTTGGTGAAGATTTTTCTTTCTTCGTATGAATAATTAAACATAAGAATGGTTGTGGTGGTAGAAATATGGGGAGAACCTGTGAATGAGAAAATGTGTTTGTGCATTTCTTATATATATATATATATATATATATATATTGATGTGCATGTGTGTATATTTTGCATGTATACACACAACATACATATATATATATATATATATATATATATATAAGCATTGTTTAACGTCCATTTTCCATGCTGCCATGGGTTGGATGGTTTCACTGGGGACTGGCAAGCCAGTAGGCTGCACCAGGATCCAATCTGATTCTGGCAAGGTTTCTACAGCTAGATGCCCTTCCTAATGCCAACCACTCCAAGAATGTAGTGGATGATTTTTACGTGCCACTGGCATGGGAGCCAGTCAGGTGGCATTGGCATCAACCATGTTTGGATGGTGCTTTTTATGTGCCACCAGCACAAGAGCCAATCGGGGAGGTAGGAGGGGGAACTGGTATTGACCGCATTTGGATGGTGTGTTTTATGTGCCATGATATGATTGTATTGTACAGAGGCTTGCTTCCTAACAATGTGATTTGGGGTTCAGTTCCACTACACAGCACCTTGGATAAGTATCTTCTCTTATAGCACCGCATGTACCAAGCTTTAGAGTGCGGTTTGAATGTGAAAGTCAAAGTGAAACAAAAAGACCTCTGTGTGCATGTGTGCGTGTTGCATGTGTGTCTGTGTGTTTGTTTACATCTGTGATCATTTGTGCAGCAAGTGCACTGAGTGATACCATTGTCCGTTTCAACTGTCAACAAATTGTTCGGTATACTTCATTCCTCTAAAACCTTACGGAATAAGTAATCCTTTATTTGGAAAGTAGATAAGGGTTAGCATCAGGAAGGGCACCCAGCTGTAAAACTTTGCTTCAAGACATTTGTCCATTTCATGCAAGCATGCAAAAACAGACATAAAATGAATACACACACACACACACACATACATATACACATGCATACATACACACACATACATACACTCATACATATATAGATACATACATACATACATACACACATAAATACATACATACATACATGTATACATACATACATACATATATACATACATACATGTATACATACATACATACATGTATACATACATACATATAGATACATATATATATATATATATATATATATATATAGATACATACATATACGTACATACACATATGCACATACATACATATACATACTGTTTCAGTTATTAGACTGTGACCTTCCATATATACATATACACACACACACACACGCATGCACACACACACACACACACGCGCGTGGTTGTTCAGTAAGAAATTGTCGAACCCTCATACATCGTCTAACGACAGCGGAGTCAGTTATTATATATATATGTGTGTGTGTGTGTGTGTGTGTGTGTGTGTGTGTGTGTGTGTGTGCTGGTGCATAAACACACGTATATGCATATGTATGTGAATGTGTAAGTATGCTTGTGAGTTTGTCTCCATGTTTAGGTGTATGTTTGTACATATGTGGACATATCAATAAACTGACAATGCTTGAAACACATCTCAAAACAACTTTAAACATATTACATCAAAGTTGATGACCGAAACATGTAAAAGATGAAAAAAAAAAAATAACATAAATATATAACTTCATCAATTTTTTTTTTTTCCTCCGGTATTCAAAATTTATACTTGAGTCAACAAGACACAACAAAGTAAATAGATACAAGTTTTAAGCAACTACTGCAGCAATAGCCATAATAGATCAATTGTGGATACTATTCTATTAGACAACAATATCATCATCATCACCATTTTACATCATCACCATTTGACATTGCTTTCCATGCTGATAAGGTTGAATAGGGCGTCACAGTTCAAGTCCTTATTTGGAGTTACTACTTTCCTAAGTGTGGTCCCATAACCACACCTTGATAGTACATTTCATTTTGGTATGATTTCTATTGTTGGATGCTCTTCTTCTTAACACCAGTCCCTTTACAAAAAGTGTATCAGATGTATTTTATGATAACACCTGTAATAGAGAGATTGTCGTGTTCTCTCAACCTGGGAAGATTAATAGGGTCTTCCCAACTCTTTCATGGCTCCACTGGGTGAACTTTAATCCTAATTTCTAGAATTGCATGATTAAACCAAGTCCATGCATCCCAACATGTCCATTTCGCAATATGGATACATGCAAAACAAACTGGGATGCAGTTATGTGTGATGCCAAAGAAGATATTGAAACACAGTGCAGTCCTCCGACTTGTGCTGGATACTGTTGAGACATACAACCCACGTCAGCAAGGAAGACAGATATTAAATGATGACGCATCATGTACTTCTTCAGATATCAAAGTGATATGGAAAATGTATGATGATAGAATTATCAGTACATGTTCAAACCACACTCTAACACAACTCTTGATAAAAACTAGAAATAGAGACCCTTGAGGGAGAAATATACACTCATTAAGAAAATCAAGAAATTAAATACTCTCTTTACTCCTTACTCTTTTACTTGTTTCAGTCATTTGACTGCGGCCATGCTGGAGCACCGCCTTTAGTCGAGGAAATCGACAATTACTGTGTTGTGAAATTCAGATCACAAGAAAGGAATTCTTTTCAAATAAACACATACTGAGTACTCTTCTTCTCACTTGTTGACAAAAAGTAACACTTGAATATATGTGTGCGTATGTGAGTGTGCATACACACATACACAGCTATACATGTATGCATATATATTATATGTACAAAAATACAAATGCATGGTTGTATGTATGTGTGTGTGCACATACACACATATATATTTGTATACCTTTGTGTGTGCATTTAATATATATAAAAAAATATATACGTACATGTGTGTATATCAATACATATATATACATATATACACACACCAAAAATGTATATACATATATCTAACTATGTGCACGTGTGTGTGTATGTATATATATCTACATATGTATGTGTAGGTGCATGTACTTATCTGCTTGTGTGTGTGCACGCATGCACATGTAAGTTCACATTAATGTATGCTTCCTCTTGAAAATAAATTGTATGCCAAAGATGCCAAAACATGAAAAAAAATAGAGCAGACACACAGACAGACGCAGAAAGCAAAACATATAGCAAGTTGAGTTTTTATGATTCACGTCAGTAACATAACATTTCTTTCCTAGTCTGGTTCAGTCCATCTTCAGAGAAATAGGGGAGAGCATACACACTTCCATATCCCTAATATCAAAGATAATATAACAACAACAACAATAGCCACAGCAACAACAAAAACAGCAGCTGTAACAACAGCAGCAAGAACAACAACGAATGCGATCATAGATGCAAGGTAAGATTTTTTCCAAGGGAAAAGTAGATTTAATTAAACAGCTTTGTCCCTCAGTACATAACTGGTACCTAATTTACTGACTCCAGAAGGGTGAAAGTCACAGTAGACAGACCCTGGTAGGATTTGAACTCAAAATGTAAAATGATATAATACCAAAAGTTCTATTATTTGGCATTCAACCAAGCCTATCATGCACTCTGGAAAAGTAATTAAGCCAAACATAGTAGCCTCTACACAGTTGCTTAACCTGCTAAAAATAGCAGCTAAATGTTCCTCACATTAGACCCAATCATTTTAAAGAAGGATTGAATACACTAGATCTCTTGATCATAGATCAGCTTGTTCGTGGTTTATTACATTGGTCCAGGTACCAATTTTCAAGAAAGGAGCATATTTGGTTTAAGCTAATCCTCATTAGTTGACTAGTACTTTATTTTATCAATCCCTGAAAGAGAATCATCATCATCATTTAACATCTGCTTTCCATGCTGGCATGGGTCAGACGGTTTGATTGAGGAATGGCAAGCCAGAAGGCTGCACCAGGCACCAATCTGATTCTGGCAAGATTTCTACAACTGGATACCCTTCCTAATGCCAACCACTCTAAAAGTGTAGTGGGTGCTTTTTACATGCCACCGGCATGGAGACCATCAGGCAGTACTGGCATTGGTCATGCTTAAATGGTGCTTTTTATGTGCCACCAGCACAGTAGCCAGTCAGGCAGCACTGGCATCGACCATGCTTAAATGGCGCATTTTACGTGCCACCAGTATGGGAGCCAGTCAGGCAGCATTGGCAACAACCATACTCAAATGGTGCTTTTTATGTGCCACTGGTACAGGACAAGTCAGTTAGCACTGGCATTGACCATGCTCATATGGTGCAATAAAAGGCAACATAAAGAACATAACAATAAAAGACATTTAGTTCCAGTACTCTACCAATTCCACCGCAGTAAAAATTAATAATGGTTTCAAAATTTGGCACAAGGCCAGTAATTTTATTGGGGATGGGATAAGTCAATTACATTGACCCCAGAGCTCAACTGGTACTTATTTTATCAACCCCAGAAAGATGAAAGACAAAGCTGAAACTGGCAGAATTTGAACTCAGAATGTAATGAATCAGAAGATACTGCAACATTTTTTTTCCATTGCTCCAACAGTACTGCCAGTTTGCCACCTTACTGTAAAAATTAATATTTTCTTAGTTTGGCACTCAGCCACAAATTGGCAGAGAAAGAGTATGGTTAAATGAATCCAGGATACATATATGTATCTTCACAATGTGTCTTAACCTGTTTCAAGACCACTGTGATAGAAATAACATGACAGTTGAACAGGCAGCTGAAAAGAAGATAAGGAGGGTAATTAGAAGTGCTGAGCAAATTCTAATTAACATCACTGTGATGTCAGAGATCTGGTAGCATTTTAGATACTCAGGAAGGATTTCTTGGAATGGATTACAAGACTGCGCTTGACTCATGGATGCATGTTAACACACCAGACACCATAATCAGAACCATAGACAACCTGACTTCATCCTGGAGATAACTCTAAGTGGGTGTAATGTCACTACTAGGATACAGACCGTCACAGGGGTATATTTCAAGGAGACAGTCACTCCTTATGATGCTGTTCAAAATTCAGTAAACTCCTTGTTCTTTTCGCTGAGAAAATCTAAAGGATACAGATTTATTCACAGTAAGACAAAACACCAATCTAACACATTGCTTGTTTTGTAAATGATCTGAAAGTACAAGGTATGAGAGAACCCCCCCCCCCACTACATTTTATATGGCCATTCTTGTAGTACAAGCAAAGTTAGGAAGGTGACAATGGTGTTTTCACGTAACTAATATGTGGTTGTTCCTTTCTGGTTACCTTCATAGCTTGGGTCGTTGCATACTGTATGTTTGCTATTGAAAATTTTATTAAGGATGGTGAATCTGGAGTGGCTGTGTGGTAAGTAGCTTGCTTACCAACCACATGGTTCCAGGTTCCGGGTTCAGTCCCACTGTGGGGCACCGTGGGCAGGTGTCTTCTACTATAGCCTCGGACTGACCAAAGCCTTGTGAGTGAATTTGGTAGACGGAAACTGAAAGAAGCCCATTGTATGTATATATGTGTGTGTGTGTGTGTGTGTGTGTGTGTGTGTGTTTGTTTGTCCCCCCAACATCACTTAACAACCGATGCTGGTGTGTTTACGTCCCCGTAACTCAGCGGTTCGGAAAAAAAGACCGATAGAATAAGTACTAGGCTTACAATGAATAAGTCCTGGGGTCGATTTGCTCAACTAAAGGCAGTGCTACAGCATGGCCGCAGTCAAATGGCTGAAACAAGTAAAAGAGTAAAGTCACACATGACTATGTTGTCAGAAAACTTCAAAGTAGTCTGGCTCGGAACATAAAAGCTCTCACTTTCAAGATTATACTTTTGCAGTCCAGGAACAAGAAAACAACGAAATGATACCTAGGTTACACAAGGGATAAAGAGGCAGGTAGAGAATCTTAAAGTGACAACTGGTCTTTAATCTTTTGCTTGTTTCAGTTATTAGAGTGTAGCCATGCTAAAGAGTTTAGTCAAATGAATAAAATTCGGTATTTTTTAAAGTTTGATGCTTATTCAATCAGTCTTTTTTGCCAAGCTGCTGAGTTATAGATATGTAAACAAATGGTGCTCCAATATGGCCACAGTCAAATGACTGAAACAAATAAAAGAATAAAGAATAAACTAACACAGTTGTCAAGCACTAGCGAGAACATACACAAACGCCAACACACACACACGCGCGCACGCACACACACATTCACGACAGGTTTCCACAGAGATCCTGTCTACCAAATCCACTCAGAAGGCATTGGTCAGCCTGGGACTATAATAGAAGACACTTGCCAAAGCCATCACACAGCAGAACTGAACTCCAAGTCATGTTAATACAAAGGGAGGATTCTTAACCACTCAACCAAGACGCCCGCCAATAATGTATATAAAAAAAACTAAAAATAAAATAGAACAAACTACATAACATGCATACAAACATTTATATGAATGAGCAAACAAGGAAGCCTCTACATGGTTACTATCCTGTAAGAAATAGCAGCTAAATCTCCATCAGATCACATTGAACTGTCTTAAATATGGAAAGCCTGCATTAGATAATGCAGTCCAACACATCCTATGAGATACAGAAGCCTCATAACTGGAATGCCTTTGATCAAAGGTCTGTTGGATAATCAGAATGACCTGGGGTCATATAACTACACATGTATATACATGCATATATATATGCATATATATGTGTGTGTGTGTGTGTGTGTGTGTGTGTGTGTGTGTGTGTGTGTGTGTGTGTGTGTGTGTGTGTGTGTAAAAATACACACTCACACACCTTCATATGTATATATGTTTGTATGTGTTTATATATTATATATAAATAAATACACACACATACAACCTACTTATATATTCATACATATACATGTACATGTGTGTGTATTTAGTTATATATACATATATATATATATATATATATATATATATATATATATATATATATATAATGCACATACATTTATATGTGCACACAGATACACACACACATTTATATTCATATATATATACATGTACATATGTGTGTTATATATATACATATATGCATACATGCATACATGTGTGTGTTTATATATACATATACACACACACGCACATATACACACATGTATATACATATATGTATAATGTATACATACATACCAGGAACTGTGATCCAGCTGGAGCCTGTATCATTAATATTTTAGATGAGTCAGAGTCAATATAAGTAGTGGTGTGAGGCGAGAGAAAGAGACATACGCATGCACATGCACACACACACACGCATGCATGCAGGGAGAGATCGAAGGAGAGATATATTGTGAGTCATCTTTAACATGGAGAATGATGAGAGGAGAGGGATGACTGAAAAAGAAAGGAATGAAATTATCGGCAATTAAAAACACCTGATGAATCAACAGTTATGTGTGCGTGTGTGTGTGTGTGTGTTTATCCTTTCACTAGATTCTAGTAAAAATAGGGCCTGTCTGTGGTTGGGTGATAATAAACAGAGTACTGGACTGTCAATAATCA
>NC_068986.1:92997224-92999724 GCF_001194135.2 Octopus bimaculoides | reverse complement strand
TTTTCATGTATGATCTGAGTTCAAGCCTCGATGAGGTCAACTTTGCTTTTATCCTCCCAAAGGGAAAGAGGAAGTGTGGGTGATAGAATAAGTGCCAGTTAAATACTGGTGTTGATATAATCAACTGTAACTACCCTTGGAAACGGGGGGGGGGTTCTTTGAATCTAATGTAGAAAACATTAAACATTACCATTTTATTACATAAAGAGCAGTAAGAATGCAGAATCATTAGAACACTTTTCTTCCAGATTTACATTCTGAGTTCAAATGTCACTAATGCTGACTTTGCCTTTTGGTCAGTTTGTCTATATTACTCCATTATGAACATAGAGCTAGTTTCCCAGTTTGTCTGGTGGATACATTCCTTTCTGGACTGGACGTGGTCCATCGCAGGACTACTCTTTTTTACCTGCTGAGTGAACTGGAACAATGTGAAAATGAAGTGTTTTGTTCAAGAACACAACACATTGTTGCGTCAAGTCCAGAAATCAAAACCATAATTCTATCATCACTAAGCCATATACCTCCACCTTTTGGGGTTGGCAAAATAAGTTTCAGTTGAGCACTGGGGTTTAATGTAAGCAACTCCCTTCAAAATTTCATGCCTTGTGTCCATAGTAGAAAGAATTATATAAAAAAAGCAGTGGTTTTCAAATGTAGCAGAGTTCATGACTATAAGACTTGTAATATATTTCCAACTAATGAGAGAATCTTTCTGTGGTCACTTAACTCACTTGAAATAGCAGTCGAATCTCTCTCAAATCATACACCCTTATCTTAAACTACGAAGGATGCATTGGAACATGTAGTCCTTTCAAGCTATTTCTGAAAAGACAATCTGGTTAAGGCTAGAATGCTTTTAATCATAGGTCTGGATTTGCTAAATAAATGTCAACCTAATGCTAAACATTGGAGGCACAATAGCCCAGTGGTTAGGGCAGCGGACTCGCGATCGGAGAATCGCAGTTTCGATTCCCAGAGCATGCGTTGTGTGTGTTTATTGAGTGAAAACACCTAAAGCTCCATGAGGCTCCGGCAGGGGGTGGTGGCGACCCCTGTTGTACTCTTTTTGCCCCAACTTTCTCTCACTTTTTCTTGAGTAAAGCTGCGATGGACTGGCGTCCCGTCCAGCTGGAGGTGGGGGATACATACGCCATAGAAACCGGGAAACTGGGCCCAAGAGCCTGGCTAGGCTTTAAAAGGGCGCATAAATATAAAAATAATGCTAAACAACAGCAACAACTTGCAATATTTATGTTAAGTTCAAATTTTGCCTTGTCAATTATCCTTCCAAAGTTGATAAAATCAAGTAGCAGTTGAGTGGGCTTGATAAAATCAAGTACCAGTCGAGTGAATATTGATAAAATCAAGTACCAATCAAGTGCTAAGGTTAATATAATCAACTGTATCCTACCCCCAACAAATTTTGGCTCTGTGTCAATCTAAAAAACAATCAATCTTTAGTGGTGTCTTGTGGCAGGATCAATAAAATACCCACCAGTAATTTACTGAATCAGATTTATTGACTATATTTATCACCCACAAATTTGGTGGTCTTGTGTGCTAATTATTAATACAATTAAAATACAAGTAGTCATGTAGCTCTTTTACAGCAAGAAACTTGTTCTGCTCTAGTCCCTTCACTCCTACTTCTATCTTTTACCCCTCATCTCCTTGACTAAAATTTTCCATTTGAGAAGGTAATTTTTCATAATTTTGTAAGCTGCATGATAGCCTCACAAGTGCTTGTGGTATGAAAAAAGCCCCTAGTAAATGCTGTGATGTGGTGGCATTAGGAAGGGGTTCCATCTAAAAAAAAACCTTGCCAAAGCAGAGACTGGAGCACAAGGGAGTTTTTTGGGTGAGGCCCAATGGATCCTGTCAAGCTGTCCAACCCATGACTACATAGAACATGGACATTGAATGATGTGGAGGAGGAGGAGATGGTAGAATCTCATATCTCCACCTTCTAAATTCAAATTCCTTACCTTGAGTAACTGTCTTTTATTCATCCAGGTTCTTCGATAAAATAAATACCAGTTAGGTACTGAGTTGATTTGAGTGACTGTTCCTTTCTCCAAACTTTGTAGCCTTTTACTTATATTAGAGACAATTCTTCTACTTGTTGCTATTATTATTATTATTATTATTATTATTATTATTCAGTAGTTTTATTTTCATAACGTGCTTTCACTTCACTACCGAGCGCAGCTCTGTGCGCCTTGGGTATGTGCTGTGGTTTGCTGTGGTGCTCTTATGTTTACTGTATTGAAAGTGTTTTGCGTAGAATGTGTGCAGTACCCAGTAGTGCAATTTTCTGTATGTTATATATATTTGTAAGTCCTGGTGTTTTCGTTATGTATTTGTCTGAATATTTTTTTATTATACCTAAGGCACCTACTATGATAGGAATTGTTTCTGTTTTTAGATTCCACATTCGAGTTATCTCTATTTCCAGGTCTTTGTATTTTGAAAGTTTTTCCATTTCTTTTAGAGAAAC
>NC_068986.1:92988603-92993712 GCF_001194135.2 Octopus bimaculoides | reverse complement strand
GTGTTATTTAATATGTTTGTAATTTTTTTGTACATGGTGTTTTGGGGTTCGAAGATGGTCTGATTTTGATGTAACACGTGTGTTTACGATCGCTGTGCGGGTAGTGGAGGTATCAAGTTAAAATACATCATTATATTTGTAAAAATAGAGATAAATTTCAATGAGTATTACTTACTCGGATGATGATGATGATGATTGTTATTATTATTATTATTATTATTATTATTGTTGTTATTATTATTATTATTATTATTAAGGTGACGAGCTGGCAGAATCATTAGCATGCCAGGCAAACATGCTTAACAGCATTTCATCTGTCTTTATGTTCTAAGTTCAAATTCCACTGAAGTTGACTTTGCCTTTCATTTTTCTGGGGTCAATAAGACAAGTACCAGCTCAATACTGGGATATAATCAACTTACCCTTACCCCCTCTCTCAAAATTACTGGCCTTGTGCTAAAATTTAAAATCATTATCATTATTATTATTATTATTATTATCATTATTATTATTATTATTATTATTATTATTATTAAGGTGGCAAGCTGGCAGAATCGTTAGCACGCCAGGCAAAATACTTGGCAGTGTTTCATCTGTCACTACTCTCTCAGTTCAAATTCTTATTTCTTTATTGCCCACAAGGGGCTAAACATAGAGGGGACAAACAAGGACAGAGAAAGGGATTAAGTCGATTACATCTACCCCAGTGCGCAACTGGTACTTAATTTATCGACCCCGAAAGGATGAAAGGCAAAGTTGACCTTGGCGGAATTTGAACACAAAACATAACAGCAGGCGAAGTACCGCTAAGCATTTTGCCCAGCGTGCTAACATTTCTGCCAGCTCACTGCCCTTGTGTTCAAATTTTGAGTTCAAATTCTGCCGAAGTTAACTTTGCCTTTCATCCTTTCAGAGTCGATTAAATAAGTACCAGTTATGCATTGGGGTCAATGTAATCAACTTAATCCCTTCCTTCAAATTTAAGGCCTTGTGCTTCCAATAGAAAGGAATATTATCATTATTATTTAAGGTAGTGAGCTAGAAGAATCATTAGCACACAGACAAAATGCTTTGTGGAATTTCATGTCCTTGCATTCTGAGTTGAAATTTCACCAAGGTCGATTTGCCTTTCATCGTTTCTAAGTCGATAAAATAAGTACTAGTTAAGTATTGGGATTGGAGACACAATGGCCTAGTGGTTAGGGCAGCAGACTCGCGGTCGGAGGATCACGGTTTCAATTCCCAGACCGAGCGTTGTGTGTGTTTATTGAGCGAAAATGCCTAAAGCTCCACGAGGCTCCGGCAGGGGGGGGGGGGGCCCTGTGGTACTCTTTCGCCCCAGGCAATGCTGGGGTGCATTGCTAGTTATCATTAAGTTGTTAACACACCAGGTAAAATGCTTAGCAGCATTTCATTGAGCTTTACATTCTGAGTTCAAATTCCACTGAAGCCAACTTTGCCTTTCATCTTTTCAGGGTCAATAAAATAAGTACCAATTAAGCAAAGGGGTTGATGCAATCAACTTACCTCTCTCGTGAAATTTCCAGTTTTGTGCCACAATTTGAAACCATTATTATTAGTATTAAACTGATGGAATGGCTGAATCAGTAGAGCACTGGACAAATTTTTTAATGATATTTAATTATGTCACTTTATGTTTGGAGTTCAAATCCAGACAAGATGGACTTTGCCTCAGAAGTATATGTCAAGTACTAGGGTCAATTTGATTGACTACACCTTCAACAAAACTGGATGGTCTCACTGTCTTTTGTTAGACACCATTATTATTGTTAGGGTTGCAGATGACAGAATCAATAAAATGCCAGACAAAATTCTTTATGGCATCCTGTCAAAGATACCTTTTCCTTTCAGCCTCCAAGTATCAATAACATAAGTATAGTCAAGTATTAGATTCAATTTAATCAATAATACCCACCACTCCAAAAAAATTATGGTCTTGCGTCAATGATAGAAATCATTATTACTTTGCATTTTGGCACAAGGCCACAGATTTTGGAGATAAAGATAAATAACCCAGTCACCTAAAAACATAAATATATTCAATGAAATGGTGTAGCACTTCAGGAAAGCTGAAGTGCTGCAATGCCAACAAGCATCTCAGCAACCAGCAGTGACCAAGATCAAATTATCTTTTAGACCAAATTAGCAATGGACTAGAATTACCATCCAAAAGATGAAAGATGAAGAAGACATGATTGTCAGCAAGTCAAATGCTATGAAAACTGGGAAAAAACTGTAACACACACCACATACTGTGGTAAAACTCACGGGTGAATGCTTATGACTATACACAGATCACACCAATAGATTCCCAACACAATGTCAGAAAAATATTACAAATGAAATAAAGACCTTCTTAGACATGCAGGGGACAATATTTGCCACAACATACTTCAGTCTCCACAGTCCCTATCTTTAAATGCACAACAACCTCCAAATACAAAGACACATCTATAATACCTGTGAATATTACTATGATATGCCATAAATCTATTTACAATACAGGCTAAACAACGCTATAACTCTCATCCAGATTCCAGACAAACATTGAATACATACACACACACACACACACACACACAAACACACACGCACGCACAAAGTCAGCCATATCCGTAACCTCATTAGTCTTAAACACTGAACAGGGTGTCAGGGGTGTACGTCACAGATGTTTAACGATGGTAAGGTCTTCACTCTCTTAGTTCTCCGACTCCACAAGGATAATGACAACAATCATGATGATTACCAGCTAGCAATGCTTTGATCTCTAATTACTACAGTAATCAATGAAGATGCTTACAACCCAAGTCAACCTTGGTAGTCTCCATTGTAGCCACTATGACCAGAACTTACAGGAAGAGACTGAACAGTGAAAAAAAAACCCACATGTTCAGACTATGAGACTGTAGCCAATATAATAGATGACGTTATCGCAGAGTGCACAATATGGCTGTGTGACTTACAAGCTTGCTTTGCAATCACATGGTTTCAGGTTCGATCCCACTATGCAGCACCTTAAGCAAGTATGATTTGGTGTAGCCCTGGGTTGACCAATGCCTTGTGAGTGAATCTAGTAGAAGGAAACCATGTAGAAGCTTGTCATTTATATAGAGTGTGGATGGGGGATGTCTTTGTGTTAGTCCCTCTCACCGATTGACAACCAGATTGGTTTATGTCCCTGTAACTTAGCGGTTCGACAAAAGAGATTGATAGAATAAGTACTAGGCTTACAAAGAATAAGTCCTGGGCTCGATTTCTTTGACTAAAGCCCTTTAAGGCACTGCTCCAGCATAGCCACAATCAAATGACTGAAACAAGTAAAAGAATATATATATAGATAAGGACACAGTAGATAACATGGTCTTAGATATACCATTAAATGCGATGGTCATGGCTGAATAATTTAACTATAGGTCTGCTTGATCTGAGATAACTTACATTAAACAACAACAGTAACCACTTAGACAATCAATAATTATAACAAGTGTTCAAACCATGCCAGCATGGAAAAAGGACATTAAGTAATGATGATGATAATGATGTTAACTGGTCATCATGATCATCGTCTTAAGGAAGAAGGAACTCATCAGCAACCAGCTTTTAAATATGCAGTTCAAAAAACGGCTCTTGGAAATATTTCATTGTATATTTAGAGGAGAACATTTTGTTTTTACATTTCATAGCGTATCAAACTGTTGGGAATTAGTGCCAGGTCTTTTGGGAACCTATCTAAATATTTCCATTGCCAGAATTGTCAGAGTATCAGACAAAATGCCATGTAACAAATAACAGCTTTTTATGCTCTGAGTTCAAATTCCATTGAAACCATTTTAGCATTTCATCCCATATCATCCTTTCAAGGTTGATTAAATGTAAATACCAGTTATGAACTGGAGTCAATATGATCAACTTATAGGTTCTCTGTAATTTTGTGCCAATGTTAGAAATCAAAATTTATATATTAGTCACTCTGAAGAAGTAACTCCTGGAGGCGCAATGGCCCAGTGGTTAGGGCAGCGGACTCGCAGTCAGAAGATTGCGGTTTCGATTCCCAGACCTGGCGTTGTGTGTGTTTATTGAGCGAAAACACCTAAAATTTCACAAGGCTCTGGCAGGGGGTGGTGGCAACTCCTGTTGTTCTCTTTCGCCCCAACTTTCTCTCACTCTTTCTTCCTGTTTCTTGAGTAACGCTGTGATGGACTGGCATCCCGTCCAACTGGGGGGAACACATACGCCACAGAAACCAGGAAACCAGGCCCGTGAGCCTGGTTAGGCTTTAAAAGGGTGCATAAATAAATTTTAAAAAGAACTCTGAAGAAGACAAGAAGTGGACGGATTCAACCTGTAGCTCTTTTAAGGCTATTTAGGCTGGAGAGGTGAAGAGCTGAGAGGACTTGATGTTGATTGGGTAGGGGATACAGCCAATGTTGAGTTACTTTACATTGAATTCATGGGGAAACCGAGTCTATCATAGCCTTATGCATCCTCCCAGTTTAAATTTTTACACCTGAATCATCATCCCTTGTATTTTTGCATATCATCATCCATCTTTGAAAAGAAAGGATCCTGTTATAGCTGTTGTTTAGCCGCAGCTCAGCTCTGACTGAATAGAGCTATGATCAAAAGTATTCCAGCCATGACTAACCAGTGGTTTCTGTTTTTGTCTTTCATTCTTTAATTTCAAAATTGAACGCAGAAGGTCTTTTATTTTTTACTTGTTTCAGTCATTGGATTGCAGCCATGCTGGACCACTGACTTAAAGGGTTTAGTTAAACAAATCAACCCCAGGACTTTATGTGTTTGTTTAGTGTTTAAAGTCTGTACTTCATTTATCAGTCACTTTTGCTAACTCTGGAGGCGCAATGGCCCAGTGGTTAAGGCAGCGGACTTGCAGTCGGAGGATCGCGGTTTCGATTCCCAGAAGTTATGAGAATATAAACAAACCAACAATGGTCATCAGGTAGTAGGGGAGGGAGTGACCAACTCAAAAGTACACACACACACACACAACCACCACCACCTACACACACACACAACCACCACCACCACCTACACACACACACACAACCACCACCACCACCTACACAC
>NC_068986.1:92983694-92988463 GCF_001194135.2 Octopus bimaculoides | reverse complement strand
TGTGTTTGTTTAGTGTTTAAAGTCTGTACTTCATTTATCAGTCACTTTTGCTAACTCTGGAGGCGCAATGGCCCAGTGGTTAAGGCAGCGGACTTGCAGTCGGAGGATCGCGGTTTCGATTCCCAGAAGTTATGAGAATATAAACAAACCAACAATGGTCATCAGGTAGTAGGGGAGGGAGTGACCAACTCAAAAGTACACACACACACACACAACCACCACCACCTACACACACACACACACACACACAGAGTTTCCATCTAACAACTTCACTCACAAGGCACTGGTTAGCCCAGGGCTATAGCAGAAGACATTTGTCTAAGATACAGAGTGAGATTCTTAATCACTCAGCCATGTTAATGCTTATAATATGTAGAAAATGTGAACATGTGAAAAAAAAAAAAGAAAAAAAAGATGATACAAGTCTGTTCTGCTCTGCTGGATGCATAATGTGAAAGACAGAGCACAAATGAACCGAGGCAAAAACATGGAATAACAAGGGTCAGATATAATATTAGAGAGAGAGAGAGAGAGAGAGAGAGAGGATTGAGCTCATACAGGACATGTGATGTGTATGAAGAATGATAGTTGAGTAAAGAAGCGCCAAGCGGATGAAACATAATGAAGAACGAAAGCAAGGAATATCTGGTGAAAGCTTATCTCAAACAGACTCTCTCGTCACCAAGGTGACAACTAAAAACTGCAGCAAATAACGAGAGATGCTATGCCGAAGAAGACCCATCAAACCCTTGCATGTATGGACAAAAAAAAAAAAAACAACAAAAAACCCAGACAGCTGATGATGATGCTGACAATGAATGATGAGGATTATGACAATTATGATGATGATGATGATGATGATGATGATGGTTGTATCTACGACTGTATTATCTAACAGGTCCTACCATTTTAAAGAACTTAGGGTTTGATTCGAGGGATATTCGATAGCTAATTCTAGTGAGTTGAGTAACCCCTGTAGAGATCCCTTCATTGACTAGTAGTAGTAGTAGTAGTAGTAGTAGTAGTAGTAGTAGTAGTAGTAGTAGTAGTACTAGTAGTACTAGTAACAGAAGCAGCAATAGTGGTTGTAAGGCAACAGTAGCAGAAGTAACAAGAAGCAGAAGGTGCAGCAATATGCAACAGTAGAAGCTGTAGTAGTAGTGGTGGTGGTGGTGGTGATGGTTGATGCTGTTATTGGTTAGCACCAGATCAGTCCTGGTCAGGCAGACGTGGTTCAAAACACTCTGGTGGGTGTGGCAGTCCCATCATTCTCCTGGACACAGCGAAAGCCCGCAAGTTCATTGCACAAAGTGTCCTTCCATTTAGAACTAACGACCATGAATAACAAGTGCCCTAGCTGCCATTTCCAGCACATCGATACATGACATAGCAGCTCATATGGTAGCTCAAAAGCAGCAGCAGCAGCAGTAGTAGTAGAACTATCAGTGGTGGCGATGGTGGGGGTCATAACAGTAATAGTAGGAGAAGGAATTGTAGTAACAGCAGTGATCATGGAGGTAGTGGTTGTAGTAGTAAGTAGTAGTAAGTAGTAGTAGTAGTAGTAGTAGTAGGTGTGACACAGTGCTAACTGCAAAGATATTTTAGTGACCAAACAGTCGTCGAATCCATTATAAGCCTAATTCACCCACAGTCTAACACCGCTATCCCCAACACTACCACCACAACACACACAGACATCATGCACCCCATTGTCTGTGTGTGTGCATGCACGTGCATGTATATATGCATTGTATGTGCATGTGTGTGTGTCTATGTTTATGTAACAACCGGCTTCCGTACAACATAGGCTGTGCCTGCATGTGTTGCTTAAACATGGCTGCATATATGTGTGTATATATATATATATATGTACAGTGAAAAAAGGAAAGTATCATTCTGTATGTGTGTGTGTATGTGCATGTGTTTGTGCATGTGTGTGCATTTGAGTGCGTGTGTGCATATGTGCATGTGCACATGTGTGTTTGTGCATGCGCGAGCTTGTGTGTGTGTACAGGCTTGTGTGTGTGTGTATAGGGGCTTGTGTGTGTAGGGGCTTCTGTGTGTGTAGGGGCTTGTGTGTGTGTACAGGCTTGTGTGTGTGTGAATGGGCTTCTGGATGCATGTGTGTACGGGCTGTGTGTGTGTGTACGGATTGTGGGTGTGTGTGTAGAGGCTTGTGTGTATGTGTACAGGCTTGTGTGTGTGTATGTGTATATGGGTTTGTGTGTGCATGTATACAGGCTTATGTGTGTGTATATACAGGCTTGTGTGTGTGCGTGCATACAGTTTTATGCGTGCGTACAGGTTTGTGTGTGCGTACGGGCTTGTGTGTGCATACAGGCTTGTGTGTGCGTACGGGCTTGTGTGTGTGTATGGGTTTGTGTTTGCGTACGGGCTTGTGTTTGCGTACGGGCTTGTGTTTGCATACGGGCCTGTGTCCGTACAGGCTAGTGTCCGTATGGGCTAGTGTCTGTAAGGGCTAGTATGCGTACAGGTTAGTGTGCATACGGGCTAGTGTGCGTACGAGCTTGTGTGTCTACAGGCTTGTGTGTCTACGGGCTTCTGTGTCTACGTGCTTGTGTATCTACATGCTGTGTGTACGTGCTTGTGTGTACATGCTTGCATCTCTGAATAACAGTGTATATGTGTCTGCGTGTGTGCAACAGTCATGTAAGTATGTGTTTGCATCTATGAATAGCAGTGCATACGTCTGCATGGGAGTATACTTCTCTATATATGAGCATGTATGCATATCTCTAGGGGGAGAGTGGTGTGTGGGTATGTGAAGGCAGATCAATTTCGATTTGTAACATTCAAAAATGTTTTGTTCACATTCACACAGTCCATGACAAAGTAAAAAGAAGCCAGCCACATCAAGATTCCATCATATATTTGAATGTAAGTGCAGGCATGCATGTGTATGTGCGTCTGTGTGTGAATATGTACATGTGCATGTGAATGTGTTTGTATGCATGCATGACTGTGTATATGCTTATTTAAATATACATGTGTGTGTATGCATCTTTATATGTAGGTACGCATAAATGTTTGTGTATTTACATATTTGTATGTGCATCTATAGCTGTTTATGCATGTGTGTGTGTGTGTATATATATAGACTACACATTCATGTATACACATACGCACACATATACATACTGATGCCTTGAAACAATCATAAAAATGTAAGGTATTATATGCATATAATTATCTATTGTACTGTACAGTATTTTTTTATGTAGTCTTCTAAAGTTTGTATCATGAACCATATATAAGCATGTATTTAAATATATGTGTGTATATATAAATAAATATACACATGTATATTTATGCATATATATGGTTCACAATAAAAATCAAGAAGACAATACAATATATTCATTTTTATGTGTGTATATATATATATATATATATATATATATTCATTTATACATGCATATGCATGTGTCTATAGTGCACTATTCCATTATTAGTAGGATCCAATATATATATATATATATATATATATAGATAGATAGATGTGTGTGTGTGTGTGTGTGTGTGTGTATGTATGCATGTGTGTGTGTGTATAAAATATTGTGGTGGTTGTTAGTTTTGACATACATTCTGTGAAGTACATTCTCCATCTCTCATATGTGTATTGTTCCCTCTATTTTCCAAAATGTGTGATCATGTGAATGCACTGTTAGAATTTTTACTTCACTGCTGTATTCCAAGCTGTTAATTTTCACATTTGCATGTTAGAAGGGTACCATTGTTGGTTTCTTTTCTTTATACTCACACTAGTAATCATCTATTCTTTCTGCTATGCTATGGACAGCTTCTCCCATATGAGTTGAGGTACTGCTCCTGCATTTGCTTTCCATACATTTCATAGGGTGCATAACATTTCTGGTTTTACAGTTTATCTTTGGATTCATTTTGCATATTATGCAACTGCTGTTGGCATACATGGCCTTTATGGAAAGGATATATCATAATTATCTGTAATTTAATGGACCTACTTAGCTTTTCAAATACTGTAATTTGAAGTTTTACTTTGCTTAATGCTTTCCTGAATTTATAGGTTAGTTCATTTATGGAAGCTGTCAATAAGCATTGCACATTGAAATTTGTCATTATACCATAAAAGTGCATTTTCTATAATATTTTTTTGTAAATTATTCCTTTAATACACACAGTAGTTTCCATTTCCATAACTTTTTATGATGTTTTCTCACTATTTCATGGCTCCTTTGTTCATTCTGATTCCGTCCTTTTGGACAAGGATGTTTTCATAAGCATAAAAACTGTGAATATTAACTGCAAAATGAACTCAGCACGCACGCACACAAACACCCATGCATGTATGCCTTGTGAGTGAATCTAGCAGATGGAAGCTGTACAAAGTTCATCGTATAAACACACACACATATACAGATAAACAGACAGATACACAGACATATACATGTGTGTGAGTGTGTGTGTGTGTGTGTGTGTGAATAACTACATTCTCTTTTCTTGTTTACTCTTTTACTTGTTTCAGTCATTTGACTGTGGCCATGCTGGAGCACTGCCTTTAGTTGAGCAAATCGACCCCAGGACTTATTATTTGGAAGCCTAGTACTTATTCTATCGGTCTATTTTGCCGAACCGTTAAGTTACGGGGACGTAAACACACCAGCATCGGTTGTCAAGCGATGTTGGGAGGACAAACACAGAGACACAAACATATACACACCAACCATACCTCAATGATTTTTTTTCATGAAAAAAAAATCATTGAGGTA
>NC_068986.1:92975937-92983313 GCF_001194135.2 Octopus bimaculoides | reverse complement strand
GGCATGTGTAAGGACTTTCAAGCGAGATCGTTGCCAGTGCCCCATGACTGGCTCTTGTGCGGGTGGCACATAAAATACACCATTTTGAGTGCAGCCGTTGCCAGTACCGCCTGACTGGCTTTCGTGTCGGTGGCACGTAAAAGCACCCACTACACTCTCGGAGTGGTTGGCGTCAGGAAGGGCATCCAGCTGTAGAAACTCTGCCAAATCAGATTGGAGCCTGGTGTAGCCATCTGGTTTCACCAGTCCTCAGCCAAATCGTCCAACCCATGCTAACATGGAAAGCGGACGTTAAACGATGATGATGATGATGATGATGATGATGATGATGTAAAAATGGAACATAAAATGCACTCTTACACACTTGCATATACTAAGTAAATGGATCCTCCATCAGTTTCAACATTGAGTATTGCAGTTTTCCAATGAAGAGAACTGCCTATTCTGAGAATTACTAATAAGAAGCATGCTTTACAATGCTGTAGCTTTTGGTTCAGACCCACAGTACAGCACCTTGAATAGCTGTCTCCTACTACAACTCCAGGCCAACCTTGTGAGTGAATTTGGTAGATGGAACAGTGTGGGATCCCATTGTGTATGAGTGTACATATGTATGAGTGTGTATCTGCATGTATGAATGTGTGTGTGTAAATATGTGCATGTGTGTGTGTGTGTGTGTTTGTCTTTGTACTTGTCCCCCACCACTACCCAACAACCAAAGATGGTTTTTTTGACACCCATGTAACTTAGCAGTCTGGCAAAATAAACTGATAGAATAAGTGTCAGATTTTAAAAAATAAATGGTGGGACCAATTTGCTTGAATAAACCTGCCAAAGCAGTGCCCCAGCATGGCAGCAGTCTAATGACTGAAACGAGTAAAATATAAAAGACAACCGTCAAAGTATTCCACAAACATCTATTTACACTCTTCAGGAAATCCTTGAGAAGAATTATTGCGACACAGCATGTGACACTATTAGCCCTTTGAATTACAATCACAGATCATCCACAGATTTTCACAACTTTCATTTCTCTAATTTCATTCACAAGGTTTTGCTCAATCCAAAGCTTTGCTAGATAACATTTGCCCAAGATGCTACACCGTGGGATCAAACCCAGGTTCTTGTGATTGCAAAGCAAACTGCTTAGCCACTTGATCATTCAAGTATCACACACACACACACAATCATCATCATCATCATTTAATGTCCACCTTCCATGGGTAGGATGGTTTGAGAGGTGCTGGCCAGGTAGAAGACTACACCAGGCTACTACATCTTTTTTGGCATTTATTTTGCGGTTGGATGCCCTTCATAACACCAACCACCCAGCAGAGGGGACTGAGTACTTTTTACATGGCACCAGCAACGGCAGGGTCACAAAGTAACTTGCAAGACAAGGAATTTTTGAGAGGGAAGTGGGGCATTGGAGATGACGATCTTGTGTCAGATGATGAATTGTTAGAGTGTAACAGAGAGAGACATATGGGGCAGAAACATCAACTACAGGACATTATTTTCTCAAAACCCAGGGCTCACAGGGCTGGTTACTCAGTTTCCATGGTTTATAAGTGACCAGCATCACGACATTCTCCTTGAATATGATGCCAGTCTGTCACTGAATTACTCATTTACGGCTGAGTGGACTGGAGCAACATACAATGAAGTTTTCTGCTCTAGAACACAACGCACCATCCGGTCCAGATATCAAAACCATGATCCTGTGATCATGAATGCAACACCCTAACCACTGGGCCACAAACCGTCACACACACACACATCAAACACACACACACACACACATCACAAACACACGAAATCCGTAGCACAAACAGGACTGCCTATACTCATGTTCACACAAACACATGGATACACTTCATGCATCAGTGAATGTGTGTTAGTGCATATAGCACAAAATATCTGAATGAGTACATCTAATGCGTTTATGGATATTGGGTGGAGAATGTCTGTGTGTCTTTCTATGCAGGGTCCTTTTATGAGTTTATAAACAGGATGGTGGGTGCAGAGGTGAGTGAGAGAGCGAGTGAAGGGTGGAGAGGGAAGAAGAGACGGAGAGAGGGGAAAGTAAAAGAGAATCAGACAGAAAACTTGATAGCAATAGAGAAGGAGAGAGAGTGGGTGACTGAGAGAAAATTAGAGAGAATCAAAGACAGTGAGACAAAGAAGCTAAGGTGCATTTAACAGAGAGGGAGTGTGTAAATTAGAGAGAGAGAGAGAGAGAGAGAGAGAGAGAAGCAAGACAGAGAGAGAGAGAGAGAGGCAAGACAGACAGAGAGAGAGGCAAGACAGAGAGAGAGAGAGAGGCAAGACAGAGAGAGAGAGAGGCAAGAGAGAGAGAGGCAAGACAGAGAGAGAGAGGCAAGACAGAGAGAGCGAGGCAAGACAGAGAGAGAGAGGCAAGACAGAGAGAGAGAGGCAAGACAGAGAGAGAGAGGCAAGACAGAGAGAGAGGCAAGACACAGAGAGAGAGGGGGGAAAAGAGTAAGTTTAGAGGAGTCTGAATGAGATTGTGTAGATGAAAAATAAGGAGAGAGAATAAAGAGGCTTGTGAGTATGAGGTAAAGAGCGAATGAACACGAAAGGGGTAGACAGATAAACAGAAGAGGTATTTTAAGGGTTCACTGAGCAGGGCAAGTGTTTTGAAAGGTGCAAGGTCATGAAGACCCATTTTTATTCTATATAAATTACTTTGATGGTGCAAATGTGTTTGGTATTGTTTAGAGACTTCTTTTGGTATAAACGCAATTATCTTTCAGGATAGAAAAATATGTATATGCACAATATGCATGGAAGGCACAGAGAGAGAGAGAGAGAGGTTTAGCCACTATTTCTAGCAGTTTGTGTGACTTGGTAGTGCCTCCTTAGTTGACTCAACCTTCCCATTAGTTGTAAATATCGGAAATTAAGAACAAATTAATAAACTGTGGATGTTAAGGGTTAAATGGAGCTAAACCCAAACAATATCTTTCTCTCGTTATACATAATTATTTGCCATTATTTAGCCTCAGGCCAGCCCTAACACAGCATACCGATGATCATAGATATTCCAACAATGACCATCTCATCCATCAAGGAACATCATCTAACATACTTTTTTTTTTGTTTAAGAGTATGATTTAATGGAGATTTGGTTGCATTTTCAAGCAGGTCAAGCAACCAGAAAGAGACACACACACTTACCTTTCCATATTTATATTCTCATAACCAGAAGTGTGGAATTGGAATCTTGGAGTTAAACAATTATTGAAACAATTATTGGGTTGTTGGAGCCAGTAAAATTCTACTAGTTCCAACTAAAACGAAAATGGCAATGTAATCGTTAAAATTTTCAATTTCACAGATACTAATTTCACTATTTTCTATGCTGAAAATAATCGAATTAGCTTAAATGGTTCTATAGAGGATCTAGTGGAAGCTATAATGTTTCAAAGAACAAGCAAATTTCAGATTCAGATTTTTTTTTTTATATTCAACCCCTACCTAACTTCTAAATACAATGTTTCAGCATAATAATAATGTTGATGATGATGATGATGATGATGATATTAATAATAATAATAATAATAATAATAATACTGATGATGATAATAATAATAATAATAATAATGATAATAATAATAATAATAATGATAATGATAACAATAATAATAATACTGATGATAATGATAACAATAATAATAATACTGATGATAATAATAATAATAATCCTTTCTACTATAATAATCCTTTCACAAGGCCTGAAATTTTGGGGAGAGGGATAGTTGATTACATTGACCCCAGTGTTTCACTGGTACTTAATTTATCAACCCCCAAGAGGATGAAAGGTAAAATTGACCTCAGCGGAATTTGAACTCAGAACACAAAGACAGACGAAATGCCACTAAGCATTTTCTTCAGCACTCTAGCAATTCTGCTAGCTAACTGTCTATATAACAACAACAACAATAATAATAATTCTTTTTTACAATAGGCACAAGGCCTGAAATTGTGGAGTTAGCAGGTAAATCAATTACACTGATCCCAATGCTCAACTGGTCCTTATTTCATTGACTCCCAAAAGAATGAAAGGCAAAGTGGACCTTGAAGGAATTTGAACTCAGGACGCAAGGCATTTTGTTTGGCATGCTAATTAACGAGTCTACCAGCTCGATGCCTTAGCAATAACAACAACAATACTACTACTAATAATAATAATAATCCTTTCAACTATAGGCACAAAACCTGAAATTCAGGGGTTGAGGCTAGGAAAATATATCAACCCCAGTGTTCAACATGTACCACATGTTTCACCGACCCTGAAAGGATGAAACGTGAAGTCGAAATTGAACTCAGAATGCAAAGACAGACAAAATGCTGCAAAGCACCTTCTCCATCGTGCTAACAATTCTGAAAGCTTGCCAGCATAAAAATAATAATGATAATAATAATAATAATGATAACAATAATAATAATGATGATGATGATAATAGCAAAAAAAAATACAAAAAAATTACAGAGATAAACTTCTTAGTCTTTTACAAGACAATTTTCTGTTCTATTTAATGTAATCTTTCATGTTACATTCACTTTAATTTTATATTCAAACCAAGCTTTAATCTAATGTATCCATCCGAGTTTATTTCTTTTAAAATGATCATTTGTTAAGTTGCTTTAGGCATTCAATCTTTTTACTTCTAAATTTGATGTACTTCAGATTTTTGAAATGGTAAACAAAGATACTCCTGGTTTCTTTCATAGAATGTTTATAGTTTCTTTCTTTTAAAAAGAACTTGTTTCTTTTTTTTTTTTTTGTGTGTGTGTGTAGGTTGTTACTTATCTTTTATCGTTTACATGTCTCAGTGATTCAACAGCAGCCTGTGGAATACTCAGCCACTGACACACTAAGTCAATGAGTCAGACGAACCATTCGTTAAACAATTGGAACACCCATTATTGAAACTGACATAAAAAAAAAAAACGTTTTTTAATTTACAACCAATCAGTTCATCCTGGACCTAATTTCATATCCAAGACTAAATACACAGTTCATATATTTATTTATTCATAAAGCACAGAATATTAGTGCTCTAGTACATATTACACACACATATATGCACACATATCTTCAACTATTTTCTTTTGCCCTCTCTCACACAGCAAACTATATTACCTTCAATAAAATTACATGCACCCCCTCTTCCTCTTCTGTTTAAGATGAACCATTCAATATATATAATGCAATATAAATCTATTTACATTGGCAAAGAATCATACATTTGTATGGTGGTGGTAGTGGCGGCAATGGTGGTGTTGGCAGTGGCAGCAGTGGTGGTAATGGTTGTAGTGGTGGTAGTTGAAGTGGTCAGGGGGAAAGGTTGAGTTTGTAGTCGATTAAAACGAACTTTGGACATGACATGACTTGCTATGTATACGTATGAAAACAGGCATGTGTATGAAGTTAAGAAGTTAGTTTCATAACTACAAGGTTCCAGGTTCAATCCCACTGAGTGGTATCTTGCGGAAGAGTTTTCAACTAAAGCTTCAAGCTGATCAGTGTATTTTGAGGGGAGTTTAGTACATGAAATTCCATCACATACATAAGTATATATGTGTGTGGCCGAGGCACTTTAACTCAATATTATTCAGATTACTCAGTCACTATCCCCACTATCAATTGACAACCAATGTTGGTGTGTTTACGTCCCTGTAACTTAGTGGTTCAGCAAAAGAGAGCGAGAGAATAACTACTAGGCTTACAAAGAACAAGTCCTGGAGTCGATTCATTCAACTAAAGGTTGTGCTCCAGCATGGCTGCAGTCAAATGACTGAAACAAGTAAAAGGAAATATATATAAATATATATATATATATATATATATATATATATATATAATAAGTAATATGTAATAAGTAACTCTCAGAGACTTTCAAATATATGTGTGTATACATCTATATATATATATATATATATATATATATATATATATATAATAAGTAATATGTAATAAGTAACTCTCAGAGACTTTCAAATATATGTGTGTATACATCTATATATATATATATATATATATATATATAGACGTATACACACATATATTTGAAAGTCTCTGTGAGTTACTTATTACAGCTTTGAAGTGTAAATGTGATCTTTTAAAAAAATGTTATAAACTCTTTTATCAGGATGCTACAAACCTTTTTGGCAAAGAAGTTTTTTTTTTCCCTGGTGTGTGAGCAGTGTTTGAAAATGTTTATCGAAAGTGCTTACACACTAGAAAAGAAACTTCTTCCCAAAAAAGGTTAGTAACATCCTGATAAAAGATTTTATAACAGTTTTTTTTTATAAATAATCTTTTTTTTTTTAATCACTTATATACACACATATATATATATGTTTCTTTATATATGTATAACTTGCTTCATTTTTGTAATTGGTTTGCAAGATTCTTGATGTGAATTCATGTTGAAACAAATCTTGAGTCTTGGGAGGGTCATTAACACCAATAATCAGTGCATGTGTTTTATTATTATTGGTGTAACGATCCTCCCTAAACACAAGATATATATATATTTCTCTTACTTGACACACACACATGAGTGTATTCTTTTCATTCATTTGAAACTGATGATTCACTCCATTACTACTCAATGTTTCTAGCTTTGTATGTTCAATCAGGTAATCATACAAACGGGTACGTATGTATCGATCGATATATTTACGAGTGTGTGTGTGTGATGTGTATGTATGTATATATATATATATATATATCAGTGCTGCTGAACTGGCTCCTGTGTGGGTGGCACGTAAAATACACCATTTTGAGCGTGGCCATTACCAGTACCACCTGACTGACCTTCATGCCGGTGGCACGTAAAAGACACCCACTACACTCTTGGAGCGGTTGGCGTTAGGAAGGGCATCCAGCTGTATAGAAACTTTACTGGATCAGATTGGAACCTGGTGTAGCCATCTGGTTTCACCAGTCCTCAGTCAAATCGTCCAACCCATGCTAGCATGGAAAGCGGACGGTAAATGACGATGATGATGATGATGATATATGAAGGCGTGTGGCTTAGTGATTAGGGCATTCGGCTCACGATCATGAGTTCAATTCCCGGTGGCACGTTGTGTCCTTGAGCAAGACACTTTATTTCACGTTGCACCAGTCCACTCAGCTGGCAAAAATGAGTAGTACCTGTATTTCAAAGGGCCGGCCTTGTCACACACTGTGTCACGCTGAATCTCCCTGAGAACTACGTTAAAGGTACACATGTCTGTGGATTGCGCAGTCACTTGCACTTTAATTTCACAAGCAAGCTGTTCCGTTGATCGTATCAGCTGGGACCCTCATCGTCGTAACCGACGGAGTGCTTCTATAT
>NC_068986.1:92975560-92975927 GCF_001194135.2 Octopus bimaculoides | reverse complement strand
GGGACCCTCATCGTCGTAACCGACGGAGTGCTTCTATATATATATATATATATATATATATATTTCGTTTTTGGATATATATACATGCACACGTACAGACATACATACATACATACACATGCACACATACACGCATACATACATACACACACACACTGAGACACACGCATGTGCAAAAAGAAAAGCAAAAACAGAACGGAACGTAAATAACGGACAGAGTTAAGACTATTGAAAAGGTTGCAAGACGCAACAAAAATTTTAGGAAAATAGAAATAATAAGTGGAAATTTAACAGTGAGTGTGTTAAATTTTAAGGCACGAAAAGAAAATGACTCTCCCCAGACACAACAGTATATATATATATATAT
>NC_068986.1:92973027-92975535 GCF_001194135.2 Octopus bimaculoides | reverse complement strand
TGTGTGTGTGTGTGTGTGTGTGTGTGTGTGTGTTCATGTGTGTATATCTTCACATACATTCACACCCCTTTAACAACTGCCTGAATGTATGCCTAAAATTGAAAAGAATTGAGCAGGAATGGGGTGAATCATCAGCTTCAAATAAATGAACAAACACAAATATATATATAGGGAACTGGGACTCTACTCCCTGGAGAGGAGGCGTGAGAGATATACAGTGCTATACATGTGAAAAATAATGGTGGGTCTGGCTCAAAATTTGGGAATTGATATCTACAACAATCCCTGAACTGGATAGCACTGCACAGTACCAAAAGATCCCATCTTCTCCATCGATGATACAAATCCAATATTGTAATAGCTTGGGATTCAAGGGACCACAACTCTTTAATGCCCTACCACAGAACATCAGGGTTCTGCAAGGTGTAGACACGGAAGTCTTCAAAAAACATCTAGACAGCTGTTTACCTACAATTCCAGATGAACCCACATCATGACAGTAGGCATAAAGAAGAGCGGCAATGTCCAACTCCCTACTTCACCAGAAGCAATACTGGAAAAATCCCTGGATACAGTAAAGGCAGTGCACCAGCATGGCCTCAGCCTCTGGTTGAAACCCACAAAAGATAAAAGACATATATGTATATATAGGAGAAATACAACTCCATACAAGAATGTGTGTATATATATTTATATATAATTAAATTATTGTGTATAGTGCTCAGATGCACTACAACTCATCAATAGATATATATATAGTTACATCTTAATCAGCAGAAAGTTCCGAAAGTGACTCAAAAGCTGAGTGTTTTGTTCATGCATCTATGTATGAACAAAATAATACAAAATTAAAAAACATAATTCTAGGAATAGGCTATTTTTGTAGATATGCTTATGCTATAACTCTTGAGCATTATCTCAGATAAATTATATTTTAGAATTACATTTCATATCATTTATTTAAATAAATGGTGATGGTAGAGTTAGTGGTTAATCCACATTACTCCATAAGGAGCATAGGGCCAGTTTCCTGGTTTCTCTGGCATGTATATTCCTCCTTTGACAGGATGCTGGTCTATTGCAGGATTACTCATTCTTACCAGCTGAGTGGACTGGAGCAACTTGAAATGAAATGTTTTACTGCCCGGCCCAGGAATAGAAACCACAGTCTTACAATAATGTGTCCAACACCCTAACCACTATGCCATGGGCCTTCACATGGCCAAGTTAGTAATTAGTCAGAATTAGCAGAACATAGTAAAAAAAAAAAGAATGTATTACTAACACTAAGATACACCCTTTATGTTCCAAGTTCAAATTCCACCAAGGTTAACTTTTGTCTCATCCTCCCAGGGTCGATAAAATAGGAGTAGGAGTTTCCTAAAATTTGTTGTCAGAAATCTTGATTTATGCAAGTAAAAATATATTGGAGTGAACATTTTGGTAAATAGCCAAACAAAATTCTGTGCTAATATTTTTATCAGATGTCCATTTACACTGAAACCTCACTGAAGTTGCATTTTTGCTTGTCATCCTTTCTCACTGGATGGAAATCAGTACCAGTTATAGAGATTGATTTAACTGAATATAACCCTATTCGCCTAGAAAAGTTGTGGCATCGTGCCAAAGTTAAGAGAAAAACATTATCTGAATAAATTGACCTGTATGGAAGTAACTGTAATATATTTTTAGTTTATGAGTTAGATAGCTGTTCATAATTTCAGCTATGACTGTTCCACTTTCCATATGTCTATCTAAAGCTTTATCTGCCAAGGAATACCATAGTTAAGTTAATATTCGCATAATTTAAAAGAGAGACCATTTAAAACTATTACAGCATGCAAAACAAGTAGTAGCCATTCACAAATAAATGAAGACTTAATTTCACTTAAGCATTTACTATTTGGGAGTTAAAATTTTTATTACTCAGACTGCAACCTGGTCACTGATACAGTTGGAAAGTTGTAGTGGAACTGAGTCAGTGACCAGGTCACAGTTGGTGTGATGAAAATTTTGACACCATATAATAAATGTTTAAGTGAAGTTAAAAATCTTTGTGTGTTTTTGAATGGCTAGTACCTGTGTTCCACTGTAATTGTTTTAATTTCAACACAGTTCTAAGATCAAATCACTTGCTTTGCAAGTACATCTTCAATTATCAAATAGCTAGCTAGAAAATAAATCTACTTGCTTTAGTTCAACAGCAGCTAGTGAAGTGAATAGTCATCAGAACATCTAAATGTTTTTCATAGCAGTTTGTGGTAAATATTCCACACTTTCTTTCTTTGTGTGGTGTATTTGAAGTCCACACATGCATTATCTAATTTACATGGACAAGGTGATAGCACTGATTACCTACTGAACAACTGAGTACTCTAAGGGATTACATATTTTGTTTCAAAATGAACCGGGATTGTACTGCCAGGCTCAAGTGTACCTTCCTACTATGCATACATACGTGTGTGTGTGTGTGTGTGTGTGTGTGTGTGTGTGTGTGTGTGTGTGTGT
>NC_068986.1:92967649-92973017 GCF_001194135.2 Octopus bimaculoides | reverse complement strand
TATATATATATATATATATATATATATATATTTCAGGAAGTTAAAAATTATAGTTGGTCACAGAGTGACCATTAGTTTTGCACCTATCAAGCACTTAACAGTACAGGCAACTCGTCAGAGTCAAATGATTGAAGGCACATTATGAATTACTGATGTATATGTATATATATATATGTATATATATATGTATGTATATATATATTGGCCTGCCTACCTAGCCAGCAGGATGGTATCATTTGAGAGTTACAATAATGTATGGAAGCACATTGTGACCAGTGGTGTATAACAACATCCACTAGTCTGCTTGATACAATAAATATTTATAGCTTGCTTACCAACCACATGATTCTGCGTTCAGTTCCACTGCGTGGCACCTTGGGCAAGTGTCTTCTACTATAGCTTCGAGACGACCAAAGCCTTGTGAGTGGATTTGGTAGATGGAAACAGAAAGAAGCCTGTCATATGTGTGTGTGTTTGTGTATCTGTGTTTGTCCTCCCACCATCGCTTGAAAACCAATGTTGGTGCGTTCACGTCCCCGTAATTTGACGGTTTGGCAAAAGAGACCAATAGAATAAGTACTAGGCTTACAAAGAATAAGTCCTGGGGGTCAATTTGTTTGACTAAAGGCGGTGCTCCAGCAAGGCTGCAGTCAAATGACTGAAACAAATAAAAGAATAAAAGAAAGAATATATATATATATATATATGATGATGATGATGATGATGATATATATATATATATACGAAATGTACTTGATGCTTCCAAAGTTTGTTTACAAAATTTTGCATTCCAAAAGCTATTTAGTGTTTAATTTGACGGAGATTGTTGTCAGCAGGCTGTTTAGCATAATGGTAGAGTACTCAGCAGGTATCTGAGGGGTCTGGGTTTGAGTCCCATGGCTGTCTGCTGGCAACTTTTTATGTCTTATAATGGTAAAATACTCAATCTTTCTGTTGTTTGCATGGCTATACTGAGTTCGAAATATTACTTTATTGTCTGTAAAATATATTTAAAAGTTTTTATGAAAAAAAAAAAAATACTTGATGCAGCAACAATATTTTAAAAGTCTTTCTTTAAAGATATATATATATACATCTGTATGTATCACACACATATATGCAGAAAGAATGTACATGTGTGTATGTGCCAACTTACACTCATATGGGTGTACGTATGTGTGCCAAGGATGTGTCCTCTGCGTAGCAATGTAAAGCAGTGCCTATCAAGAATAGAACTACAAATTAAATACAAAAATGTAAACCATTGCCATTTCATTATAAATAGGTCGATCTAATGCATGACACACACAGATACATGCACACACACGCACACATGGCTATTTTGATGATAAAGAGTGACAATTTCTAGAGCGACAGAAATCTAGAGCCCAAATTTTCACCATGTCATTAAACTCATTAAACTCCAATATATTTTTACTTCAATGTTATGGCAGGTATGATATTGCATAAAGTTTAAAATAGGCAAAAACAATACTCGCATTCACACACACACACACACACACACACACACACACACACACACACACACACACTAATATGGCATGATATTAAAATTACATACATTGAATGTGGTTTGTAAAAGCAGTAAATATCACATGATAAAGAGGGAGTGTTTTATCTCTTTTATTTAGTGCCATTTCACAATGAGCCTCGTTGCATGTGAGTTTACTTCTGCTCTTTGAGATAAATTTTTAGAAACATATTTAATTTCATGTAAACATATAAAATAATGATAATAATAAGGAATATATATCATAAACAGCAACAATTTTCATCATCATTATTTTTCATGTGTTATTTTTCCCCAGGATTGCTTAGGGGAAAAAACGCATGTGTTTTTGTCTCCTAACAAGAGCCTATGTCATATAAAAATCTCATCTTTTTATCATTTTTTGGCATGGCTTTTATTTTTGGATGCCTTTCCTATCAGAAACCACTTAACAGCTAGACTGCATGCATTTTTATCACAACATTAAAATAAAGTGGCATCAATACTTGATTGCTTTACTACTTCCAACCTCTGAGTAACCTGACTTATGCTGCCTCACTTGGCTAAGTAGACACAACCATTTATTTCTGGACAAACAAGTACCTCTTCCAAATAAAAACAAACAAGCCTATTCCTCCTCATCATCATTTAATGTCCACTTTTCCATGGCCAGATAGAATTTGTTGATGTGGATTTTCTACAACCAGATGCTCTTCTTGTCATTAACTGTTTTCCCATGACCACTCATATTTTCACGGAAGATTGGAAATGACAAATACCACTTCCATAAGCTGCTTACAAAGGTCGTTGTTACCAGACTATCAAAACAACTCAACCAACAACAGCCAAGAGAGCAGGCAAGTTTCTGTAAGATCTGCAATACAATAAATCATATATTCACTCTAGCACTAAACTTCGGTTGACACAGGGCTACGGTAGAATATGGCACAATACATTGGGATTAAACTGGAAACCATGTAGTTGAGAAGCAAACTTCTTCACTGCACAGCCATGCCTATGGCTAATTATGTTTATTCGTGGAAGAGAAATTTTATTTAAATTTAAATTTATGTATTCCCTATTGGTTTTGATGATGCATATTCTAGTTGTTAGTCCAATTAAACAACCTACTCACTGAATTAGCATGTGAAATGGCTGAGTATACCATAGGAACAGGTATCCTTAACATGTATCTGTAGAATACATAATTTTAACAATCTTCAGACAGGATCATCAACATACAGTGTGTGAAAATGTTGGCCCCTTTGTTTCACAGGTACAGCCCATCCAGTGGCCTTCCACATAGTTTCCATGAGCCAAATTTAAATCACAAAGAATATAAACACATATTGTCATAGTAGTCCTTTTTTCTTGCTTAGAATGGTAAGCCTAGCATACCACCCTGTTTAACACCATCAGCAGCCCATTCCATATCTTCACAAGACTACACTGTGTTGCAGATATTTGAACCAAGCCTTCCAATACCTTTCCCTACATATACATATAGACATATATCATCATCATTTAACATCCATGTTCCATGCTAACAGGGGTTGGACAGTTTGACAGGATCTGATGTCTCTGAGGACTGCATTGAGCTGCTGTAACAGCTTGGGCATGTTTTTTTTATGGCTGGATGACCTTCCTAATGCCAACCGTTTTACAGTGTGGACTGGGTGCTTTTTCGTGCTACTTGCACTTTTGAGGTCTCCATGCAGTTCACAGGATGATGAGTCCAGGGGAAGGTGGGGAGCATAGCAGGTTCCTAAAAAGGGATTTGCATGCTTACTCATATCTAGTAGGAGGCGGGGAGAGTAGAAAGGGAAAGAGGAAATGATTCATAGGAGCTGAAGATATATATATTTACATATATATATATAAACAGAGGTTATGAGAGGTAATGGTGTCAAGAAGAACTAAAGGTGTCAGGTAATGCTGAGTAAGTGCTATGGACAGACTACAGTTAAGCTTCAGGTTCGGTGATTATGCGAATGAGGAGTCCAACATAGGTCATATATCAGCATGCGTATATATAAAAAAATTATTATTGGAACTTACTCACAAGATACAGGAATCTTATATGTATACCATTCAGCCTAAATAATGGAACTGCAGATACAATATCCCTACATATTTCACGTCTATTTTCATTCCACTGCTTCACTCTCTATTTCATAGCTTATCTAGAATAACTATTGCTTAACCATTCTCTCACACCATCTCTGATGAAGGGATATATAAAATATCATGGAAACAGCTGTAAGACCATCTCTTTATAAATGTTCTGAAATCTTTCACAACCTTGGATTTTTATCTCATTCTGTTAATTCATATATATATATATATATCTTCATCTTAATCACTGTCATCATCATCGTTTTAATGTCCACCTTTCCATGCTTTCCCTTCTTGTCACCAACCCTTACCTGTTTTCAAGTTTCCAAGAAAGGTAATATTTCCCCATGGCTAGACATGTTTTTACATTCATTTTCAACAGTCACACGATACCAAGACAAGGAAACAAACATTCTCATGTTCACACATACATATACGATGGACTTCTTTCCTTTTTCTGCTTACTGAATTTACTCACAAGGCCTTGGTGGCCCAGGGCTATAGTACAGACATTTGCCCAAGGTGCCATGCAGAGTCATAAGCTTCTTAACTACACAAGCATACCACCATGCCTACATCTATCTATATACATATATATATATATATATACATATATATATATCCTCGTCATCATCATCATCGTTTAACGTCTGCTTTCCATGCTAGCATGGGTTGGACGATTTGACTGAGGACTGGCGAACCAGATGGCTGCACCAGGCTCCAGTCTGATCTGGCAGAGTTTGTACAACTGGATGCCCTTCCTAATGCCAACCACTCCCAGAGTGTAGTGGGTGCTTTTATGTGCAACCAGCACAAGGGCCAGTCAGGCAGTACTAGCAATGTCCACGCTCAAAATAGTGTATTTTACGTGCCACCTGCACAATATATATATATATATATACCAAAGTAAGCACATAAATGTGAAACAAGGTGGAAAAAATAGTACTCGACTACTGGAGGTAGAGTAAAATGCTTTATTAAAAAAGCTGCAAAGACATCACAAAAACTGTTACTCAGAATTTCACATTCCTGCTCAGACAATTTTGGTCCGATGAATGGGAACGTGAAACTCTGAGTAACAGTTTTTGGGATGTCTTTGCAGCTTTTTTAACAAAGTAATATATGTGTGTGTGTGTGTGTGTGTGTGTGTGTGTGTGTGTGTGTGTGTGTGTGTGTGTGTGTGTGTGTGTGTGTGTGTGTGTGTGTGTGTGTGTGAGTGTATGTGTGAGAGACCGTGCGCATGTGTGTATGCATAAATACAACTGCGTAAAAATTACAAATGTGTGTATCTATCATATCTAACAGTGTTACAGCCCATTCGTTTTTTCCTCTTATTTCTATAGACATTACATGCTTAAATACATATTTATGGCTTCCTCCATAAGTAAATATGCTTTGTTGAACTATTTTTATGCAATGTCTTATTGTGATAAAATCTTTTGTTGACATTTATGTGTTTTTTTTTAATGGTTACTGCCTATTCTGAGGATTGACTCAGGACATGTGCCTCGTGCATAACGAGTGTGGAGGTATGTATATGTGCAGGCATGGCTGTGTGAAAAGAAGGTTGCTTCTCAAGTGCATGGTTCCAGATTCAGTCCAACTGCATGGCACCTCAGGTAAATGTCGCCTTCTATAGCCCTGGGCCACTCAAAGCCTTGTGACTGCATTTGGTAGATAGAAACTGAAAGAAACCCATCATGTGTGTGTCTATATATATATATATATATATATATATATATA
>NC_068986.1:92963347-92966750 GCF_001194135.2 Octopus bimaculoides | reverse complement strand
TATATATATATATATATATGGGGGCAGTATTTGTATGTCAAACAAAAGTACTTTATTGAGTTGTTGAGAGAGGAAGGGAAGTGACAGGGAATGGTATGGGATCAGTCAGCTTCAAAGATCAGAGGCCATTGTAACAGTGGCAGAAAATTAGAGAGGGGAGATAGTACACCTGTAGACCAAATGCTGGAGTATGGGTGTAAATGACTTGATACTAATTAGATGGATGAAGATAGATTGATATGGGTGCATAAAAAGGCACGCATATACATATCATCATCATCATCGTCATTGTTGTTTTAAGATCCACTTTTCCATAGTTGCATGGATGAGAGGGAATATTGTTGAGGCAGATTTTCTATGGCTGGATGCCCTTTCTATCACCAATCCTCAACTGTTTCCATGTAAGGTAATATTTCTACATTGCCAGACATATTTTTAGGAAGATTGGAAATAAACAACACTGTTTGTGTGATAGAGATGCTCGTTTACAACCATCACAAGCTATCAAGGGTACACACACAAATATATACACATATATATACACATATATAACCAATGGGCTTCTTTCAGTTTCTATTAATCAAATCCATTCACAAGGCTTTGGTTTGGCCCAGGATTATAGAAGACGAAACTTGCCCAAGGTGCTGCATAGTAGGACTGAACCGAAAGTAACAAGGTTGGAAAGCAAGATTATTAACCACACAGCTACACATACGCCTAACACATACATACACACACACACACACAGATATAGACATATGTTCATGCAAACATACACAAAACATTACTATCTTTAACAGTGAGAGAAGGGTAGGTGTAAGAGAGATCTAAAGTAGTATACCAGAGAGAGAGAGAGAGAGAGAGAGAGAGAGAGAGAGAGAGAGAGAGAGAGAGAGTGGGTGAGTGAGTGAGTGAGTGAGTGAGTGAGTGAGTGAGTGAGTGAGTGAGTGTGTGTGTGGTAAACAAATTAGTAAATTTTCCCAATAACCAATTCTGTCTCTTCACCACCGCCACCACCACCATATACACAATCATAATCATCACCAGCAGCACTCTACAAATGACCGGGTCGCTTGATCTGCTAGAAATAGCAGCTAAAGTTCCCTCAAACCATGCCCAACCACTTTTGAAAAATAAGGAAGGCTAAGTTGGATACAGTTATCCTAGATATGCAAATGACAGGATGGTCAAACCTGGACTAGTTCTGATCATAGGTCTGGTTGATTAGTGCTGACCTGGGGCTAAAAAGAAGAAAACAGAACAACTACAACATCCATCAACACCACCACCAGTAACCAATGACCAACTTCACGACTAACGTTACTATCACAAGTAACACGATACCAATGTTTCTAGACCATTATTACTATGGACCCCTTTGATTATTTATTTATTTAGGAGGATCCCCATAGCCATACAGTCTTCAAAAAAATCACATACTTTTATAATTAAATATTAAGAATTGTATTTTAAAAAAAAATTGTTAAAATACTTTGCGTTGGAGAAGTATAACCAATTTATTGCACATAAGTTTTAACAACAAAATCTTGTATGGACCCCAGTCGGGAACCACTGCGCTGTACAAAAACCATCAGCTCTACTACAGCCATCAACGCCACACCCATCAACACAATGACCATATACCAATAACCAGTGCTGCAACTTCAACCAATACACCTATCAACACATTAACGACCACCAACACCACAATACTGCAATCATCACCGCCACCATCAACGCCGCCTGGTAGTTACATTAAGTACCACTGACACCACCGTCGCCATAAGCACAACCACCTACCACCACTTTTATGCCGACAGTATAAACCAGTGGTTCATATGACCCTGGAGGTGCATATAAGAATTCCGGGGCGTCCACAGTATTATTTTAAGGATCGATGAGAAAAATTTGCTGTAGATGTATTTATTGCAAGAAACAGGTTTTTTTTTTCTCTTACGTTTTACATATTTCAGTTTGTGATGAACAAAATAGTAATTTTGAATATGTATAAAACTAGTTTTAATCACCCCCCATGGGGAGGGGTTACCAGAATAAAATAGTAATCGAAAAGTTTATAGATAAAAAGGGGAGGGGAGTTGAGAACCACTGGTGTAAGCAATACCAATTTATAAGCATCACCACTATTAACATACATACCAACACGGGAGCTTTTATGCACTCATTTAACCTGCTAGAAATAGCAACCAAATCGCCTAAACCACACCATATATTAGATATAGTAAAAACAAGAGCAAAATGATCTTCAATGAGAAAGGGATGGTTATTACTGAATTATTTTTGATCAGAGGAATCTGATCGATTGGAGCTAACATGGGGCTAACCAACAATACATCAGCTACTACTCTGACCACCACTACAACCGCTAATAAAATAACCACCACCACCACCACCACCACCATAATCAAAACAACAGTGACTCGTTTTAATCATCATCACCAATAGTGTAATACAATAACCACTACTTTAGCGATCACCACTTATACAATAGCCTCTACTGTAAATATCCCCAGTAATACAATAGCCTCGGTTATAATCATCGCCACTAGTACGATGGTCACTACTCTACCCATCGCCTCTAATACAAGAGCTACTACTTTTAACTTCCACTACTAATACAGTAGCCACTATTTTAACAATTACCGCATATACAATAGCCACTGCCGTAACCAACACTACTACCATCACCACCACAGCTGTAACTATCTTTACCCTTACCACCGGTTACAATAACCGCCGTTTTAACAATTACCACCTATATAATTGACCTCTACTTTAACCATCCATCATCAGCAATAAAATAAACCCATCAATTGTGGTAACCAGTAGAACAGACCATTAAACTACACGGTACTAGTTAACAAAGTGAAAGTAAAGACCAACTATCACTACAGCAGTCAGACTGTTCTGGTTCGTTGTGAAGATATTGGACAGACTATGAGAGTGTGCTGGAATTACAACCTCCCACTACATAATGATCACTGAACTTGTATATATTACTGAGAGACTGTATGTGTAAGACGACGGCTAGATAGAATATATGTGTGGATATATATGGAAGTGAGAGAGGATATATTATACAGAGGTACAGTTGTGAGAGAAAGACAGAGAGAGAGAGAGAGAGAGAAAGAGAGGGTGTAAATGTGTGAACGTGAGAGAAAGAAAGTGTCTGTGAAAGAATGTCTTTGCAACACGGAAAATGCGTGTTCGTGAAAAAGAAAATATGTATAAGAGAGTGTCTACATAAGTGTGAACGCAAAGTGGGTATGTGTGCATGTTGAGATATAAGAGCGTGTGTCTATCTATCTATCTATCTATCTATCTAAAAGGGTCAGCATGTATGTATGAGCATCTTGGTTACAAGAGCGGTATATATATATATATA
>NC_068986.1:92960266-92961382 GCF_001194135.2 Octopus bimaculoides | reverse complement strand
TGTGTGTGTGTGTGTGTGTGTGTGTGTGTGTGTGTGTGTGTGTGTGTGTGTGTGTGTGTGTGTGTGTGTGTGTTTACAGCCATTGTTTACGTTGCTCTCGTGTTAGCTCTGATCTAGTAGACCTTGCTCGCTGTTCCTTGTCACTGGACAATACTGCAACCACGAACAAGTTGGAGACATCGAAACACACATACACACACACACACACACACACACACACACGCAGACAACTGAAGCAAAACATGTTACTGAAGAGGCAGAATTATTTTCGATTCGCTTATTTTGACACACGCACACACACTCACCTATTAATTCGATATAAGCAATTAATCTCGGGAATTTCTTTTCTCTTAATATGTTAATTTCTTCGAATATGCTAATTTTCCACGCCTAATCATTGTACATCTGTTTAGTGATTACCTCATCACTACTTCGGCAAAGACAAAGTCTGCGCCACGTTGAAGAGGTGTAATAAGACTGAAGTATGATCAGAGTTGTCAAACAATTTCTTTTTATTGAAATAATTAAAACAGCATTATATTAACCACTATATTTTCTTCTATACATAATTATTTCTGATCAGTTATTCAATGTTCACTAAAACAGATTTACATCAAGGAACGTAGTGGAGTGATTACAGTGTTTGGTGCACGAACATAAAGGTCGAAGGTTGAATTCCCGATGTACGTGGTGCGCTGTTCCTTTTTATCAAGGCACTTCATTACATTTTGTTCCAGTCGAATCAGCTACGAGTACCTGCATTAATCGATAGCTACACCTTGCAATGGAATGACGTCATATCCAGGAGGGTATCTTGAACCCATGCGTAAACTAGGAGGGTGTCTTGAACTCCTGCGTCGTAAACTAGGGTGAGCTCCAGCATTAATGATCTGGAAGGTCTTAAACAGACAAACCTTTTACCCCCAAAATAAATAAAACTTTATATATTTACAGGCACAGGCGTGACTGCATGGTACGAAGTTTGCTTCAATCCCACTGCGTAGCACCTTGGGCACTCCTAGCCAACCAACCCTTGCGAGTGGATTTCGTCAACGGAAACTGAGAGAAGCCCGTCATACACACACACACACACACACACACACACACACACACACA
>NC_068986.1:92957886-92960046 GCF_001194135.2 Octopus bimaculoides | reverse complement strand
TATATATATATATATATATATATATGGTACACCACCCGTTTTCGGCGTAACCCTAAACCCTAAACACCGGGTGCGCATATTCTTTACCTTCGCTTGTGTGTGTGTGTGTGTAACGCCACACACACACACACATGACGTTCTTCTTTCAGTTTCCGGATATTCATATATATATATATATATTTTTTTTTTTTTTTTTTTTTTCAGGTAGACGAATGAATGTATGCGTTTGTCTCCTACGACCGCTTGACAACCAGTTTCGGTTTCTTTGTGTCTCAGTCATTTAGCGATTCGGCAATAACAAGAGACCGACAGATCAAGAAACCAAACTTACAAATAAGCGCTGGAGCCTTATCCGTTCCACTAGATCCCTTAAGGCGGTGCCCCAGCATCACTGTAGTCCAATGACTGAAATTAGTAAAAGATAAAAGAAGATACTAACACATACTTAACTAGTTTTTTTTTTATATATATATATAGTTGGCTTCTCTGAGTACTTAAGCTCGGTGAATTGTTGATTTCTTTTAATATCTACCTATAATTCACACACACACACACCTACCTATTATAGTATGAACGATGTTTAAAAATTATCCAAACCTCGAATGGAAGACAAAAAGAAAACAACTGCAGCAGAAATACTTGTAGCAGCAACAGTAATAGTAGTAGTAGTAGTAGTAGTAGTAGTAGTCGCGGCGGTGGCGGCGGCTACGTATGCAGATAGTAGAGATCGATTTGTGTCGCTAATTGGAACGTCATCTTCTAAGTATACGCATACATACACATACATTCGTACGGACTCACAGACACACACACACACATTCTCTCTCTCTCTCTCTCTCTCTCTCTCTCTCTCTCTCTCTCTCTCAGACGCACAACATTCTAATATAACGTACAGCTAGAGGCCTGGCTGGATAAGGAATCAGACATCTACTTCTGATGTGCGTCCGTAAAATCAATCGCTCTGGTTGCATATTCACACAAGTGCATCCGAATGAATGGATATGTTTAAATATACGTATAACTTCGTGCGCGCGCGAGAGAGAGAGAGAGTGCGCGTGTGTGGTGTGTGTGTGTGTGTGTGTGTGTGTGTGTGTGTGTGTGTGTGTGTGTGTGTGTGTGTGTGTGTGTGTGTGTGTGTGTGTGTGTGTGTGCACGCAGAGAGGTGGGGCAGAATAAGTAGTAAGGAGAGATCGTTGGACGGACGAGCGGAAACACGAGAGAAAGCGAAAGTAAATAACAACACTGACAACAGCTGTAACAGGAGGTGAATAAACAATGACAACGCCAATAATTTCGAGAAAGTTGCTAAGTCGATTACATGGACCCTGGTGTTCAACTGGTATTTATTTCTTCGACCCTGAAAGGTTGAAACGCGACTTCAGCGGTATTTGAACTAAGAGCGTAAAAAGCCGGAAAATATACCGCTAAGTATTTTGTCCGATGGGCAAACGATTCTACGAGCACATCTACAAATTTGGGGCACAAGACCAGTAAATTTCAGGGAAGGAGTAAGTCGATAATATCGACCCCAGTTCTTCACTAATACTCATTCTATCGACCCCGAAAGGATGAAAAGTAAAGTCGACCTTGACGGCATTTGAACTCAGAGCGTATAGACGGACGAAAAGCCTCTGAGCATGTTGCCCGGTGCAGTAACAATTCTGCCAGTTTGATGCGCCTTGTTGCTTTCTTAATATAAGAAAAACAAATACTATGGTCTGCATGCCACAAGACCGGCGATTGAACAGTTGAAAAACAAATTCGCAGAACACTGGTGTTTCAACAATATCATCATCATTTTTTAAACATGTTTAAAGAATTATATATTTATACATACACGAGAGAGAAAGAGAGAGTGAGTGAGACAGACAGATAGACAGACAGACAGGAGTGATTTGATACGAAACACGAGGTCCAAAATTGGGATGAGGCTTAATATTATACTCAAGATTGGAATGTACTTCCATATAAATACATGTGCCCTTCCGGAAATATGCACAAAAGATATCACAGGATCACGCATCACAAAACTCTGACGACTATAGAGAGCTGTTTTCGACATGCTTATTAGATAACTCGGCGATACACACGCGCATATACACATACTATTTATAATGACGAAGTGGCATATTTATTATTTACTTTTCTGGGGTTTTTTTG
>NC_068986.1:92943865-92957616 GCF_001194135.2 Octopus bimaculoides | reverse complement strand
AGCACATAAATGCAAAGCAAGGTGGAAAAAATATTCTCGAATACCGAAGGTAGAGTAACATGCTTTTCTTTATCAAAGCTGCAAAAACAATGTGATGATTTTGCACCTTTAATTAAAACAAGTGTGTGTATATACATATACATACATACATATATATATATATATATATATATATATATATATATATATATTTGTGTATATATCAAAAACGTTGACAGTTACTAATGGAGCTCCTCTGATTGAGGAACACAAATCAAATCCTGTTATTGTGTGTGTGTGTGTGTGTGTGTGTACGCATATAAATGTATCATATAATTACACATTTATGCATATAATCGCACATACGTATGTATGTATATAATTGCGTGTATAATTATATATGTATAATTACATAAGCATGAAATTACATACATAATTATGGCTGATATTTAGCAAGGTGAGACATACATAAGGAAGGAAACAAAGGACCACTGATGAGGTCACAGAAGTGTGACGAAAGAACTCTGGCCGAAATAAGATTAAGATTAATGTAATATAAAGCTGAAGCAAATATACAGTGCGTGTGTTTTTATTGGCTAAACTGGCAATATGACCATCCCCAAGTACAACAACATATATAGATATATATATATATATGCAGCACAGAATTTTGTCAGTGAACAGGTCGCGGTCTCAAAGCGACGAAAATATTTTGACAAATTAAATTTAAATGTTGAAGTGAATCTAACGGATTTTGTGTGTTATTTTAAATGGCTTATAAACACCTTCCACGCTGCAATTGTTTTCGTTCCAGCACACGATCTCAGATCAGGTCACTTGCTATGCAAGTGCATCTCCGTAATATATATATATATATATATATATATATATATATATAAATGCACGTACACACACGTACGTTGTGTACACCCATCCGTACATACATATATACATTCATACATACGTACATACATACATACATACATATTCGTTCACCCACTGAATCATATTATAGCTATTGCCCCAGTACAACTTAATCATTTACATGGCAATTGTGATAAGATTATAGGTCCTTTCATGTAATTATTAATTTGTAATTTTTTTTTTCTTCAGCATTTATCCTTACCATCATTATTGTTGTTGGTTCAGTTTCAATAGTTTAGTAGGGTGACGGCACTCTTGGGTCAACTGCATGAATATGAGCTTAGAGGACGGCTTGGTTATACCGAACTGTACTCACGCTATATCTACGCTTCTATGGTGGTTTACAAAATACTTTACAGTATTTCATTTCATCACTACGTTCCGTGTTCAAAGCCCGCCAAGGTCAACTTCGCATTTCATTCCTCTAAAGTCAACAGAATAATGTAGCAGTCAGTGCTGGACTCACCCCACTCTCCACAGATTTCAGGCCATGTGCTTATGCTAAACGAGGGTGAGCAAAGAATTAGCTTAAGTGCCACATTTTTACATTTATTTATTTAACAGTATTTAAGAAATAGGTTTATTGTCAATTAAAAAACATATAAAATCAAATTGCCCATAAAAAGTATTTGCTGTCCACGGACCCCTTGTCTTGTCCTTGCGGACCTCCTGTGGTCCGTGGACCACAGTTCAGTTTGAAAACTCCTGTTCTAAGTTATTAAGGCTGTGAGCTGACAGAATCATAAGCAACCAGACAAAATACTTGGCAGTATTTCGTCTGTCTTTATATTCTGAGTCCAAAATCTACCAAGTTCAACCTTACCTTTCACCCTGTCATGGTCAATAAAGTAAGTACCAGTTGAGTACTGGGGTCGGTGCAATTGACTTCCCCCCTCCCTCAAAATTGCTAGCCTCACGCCAAAATTTTCTTTTCTTTTTTTTTTTCCTAATTATAAGGACTCCAGTGGGTCCTTGATGCCCTGCTACCAGTTTGGGTTTTGTCATGGACCCTCAACCAAAAATGTATGAATCTCTGCCCTATGTATATATTGTGATTCGCTGTGACTTTGTGGTTGAAATAAATCAGTTGAATAGAAAATATTAATTTGTGTGTATGTATATATGTAATTCTATCTTTGTGTGTGCATGTATGTTTTAAAATGTTGGTGTATTGTTAAATTATACTCCATTCTTCACTTCGTATGGGGTGACAGGATGTGTGTATTTATGTAACACATAGTGGGTGTCATATTATGTGGGAGCATGTGCCTCCTTATGTAGAATTGGGTGGGCGGTTGTTGCTCATGGAGATATGTGTGTGGTAGCTAGGAGTTTTCTGGAATGGTAACAGCAATGGAAACCGACCTGGATGGCTGGCTGGATGGATGGATACAGAGAGAGAGGGAGGGGGGAGAAAGAGAGGAGGAGAGCACAGTGAGAGAGAAAAAAGGAGAAAATTATGGAGAGAGAGAGAGAGAGAGAGAGAGAGAAAAAGAAATGTTATTAGAAAGAAGACAAGAAGACAGCAATGGAGAGAGAGAGAGAAAAAGAGACATGGAAAAACAATGGAGAGAGAAAGAGAGAGAGAGAGAACAGGCAACAGAGAGTTAGAAATGAAAATCAAAAGAGAGAAAGCGGAATTAGAAAGAAAGAAGCAATACCAAAGCAAAAAGATGATGATGGAGACAGGGTAATAGAAATAGGACAGAGAGTGAAGAAAAGAGAGAGAGAGAGAGAGAGAAATAGTGAGTGACATAATGGAAAGTTGTAGAAATTTTGGTAAATCTGGATATAGAGGCAGTAGAGGAGTGTGCTTAATGTAGGAGTGACACAGCAGATGACACTGTCTGGTTATACAATATCCTCTACAGTTAATCACCAGTAAAGTGTGAAGTGCTTTTATTGTAGCAAGTCTCAGCAGGAAAAATAAAGGAGAAAGAAACAATAGGTATTATATGTTGTGACACACGGCTCAAGCCAGTCCGGGTGCTTCTATGTGGTCATTCAGCCTGCAAGAAACAGCAGCCAAATCACCTTGAATTTCCACTGCACCATCTAAAGAGAAAGGATAAACTGCACAATATAGTCACAATGCACAAAAATTTTAATACAGTTCTTCAGGCCATAAGGTCATGGTTGGCATGGTCTACGTCACTACAGAGAGACATGAAGTGTAAATTAATTTTGAGTTTACACTTAATTTGAAGTTAGGTTAATAACATAGACCACCATTATGATGTCCACTTTCACATACTTGCAATGGTCACACGAAATTCATTACGATGGATTTTCTAAAGCCAGATCGTTTTCCTGATGCCTAACACCTGTTTCTAAGCTAAGCAAAGTAATATTTCTCCCAAGTGTTTTGAGCACAAGCAGCGCAAATGGCCAAGTATATATTCTAGTATTTCATGTTAAGACAAAAAGACACAAACACACTTAAACACACACACACACACACACACACACACACACACACACACACACACACGCACGCATGCACACACACTCACATATTAGACTCAGGTACAACAGTGTGGTTAAGAAGTTCACTTCTCAAGCATGAGGCTTCATGTTCAGTCCTACTGTACAGCAGCTCAGACAAGTGTCTTCAATTATAGCTCTGGGTTGACCAATGCCTTGTAAAGGAATTTGATAAAGAGAAACTGAAAGTAGCCTTTGTGTGTGTGTGTGTGTGTGCAAGCATGTGTATGCATTTATGTGCGTGTGTGTGTGTGATCATTTTAATGGGTTAGAGAGAACTTGATGAGGCAGATTTTCTATGGTCAGATGCCCTTTCTGTCACCAAACCACACCTGTTTCCAGGCAAGGTATTATTTCTCCATGGCTGGTCATATTTTTCCACGAAGATTGGAAATAAATGACATTACCTGTATGACAGTGATTCCTGGTTACTATTATCATATGAATTTGAAAGAAAAGAACACACACACACGCATACGAATGGAACAGGCTTCTTTCAGTTTCTCTCTACTCACAAAGTTTAGGTTGGCCCAGAAGAAGATGCTTGCCCAAGGTGCCTCACGGTTGGACAGAACCTAAAACCACATGTTTAGGAAACAAGTTCCTTAATGACACAGCCATGTCCATGTATGTACACATGCATGGTTGGGTAGTCATATGGTTGTGGAATGGTACAATAGAGAGAGCATACAAGCCAAAATGTAGGGTCTGGAAAGAAAGAAAAAGGAACAGAGTAATATACGATATTGGTTAACTGGAAGAGAAGCTAGATGTTGAATATATTTAGCAAGGAGAGGAGCAGTAAGTAAGAGCCCTGTCAATGTTTTGCACACTGAGGACCAAACCGAACCAAAAGTGTGAAGTGTTAAATAGTACACCAGTGTGAATCAGGATGTCATTGGTGAATGGTGTGTGTTGAATTTTAATGGTGAAGCCACTGATGTAAAGACGAGAAAGTCATGGAAATGATGCTACAAATTGTTACTGAAGGAGGAGAATGTGTAAGAGAGGAAGATTATCCCAAGTAGATCCAAACAAAGGTTCCAGGCAGTCAGGTTGGTAGTTTAGTGTTGAAAGGCTATGAATGGCATGAAACCAAGGAAAACAACCGTCAGATATAATCATCAAGATGTTGAAAATATCTGGCAATGTACAATATGCACCAAGTCACCCAAATAGTAAATCAAGTTGTTGTTGTTGTTGTTATTATTTGGTCAACGATTTGTTAGTAGAGAATGGTGTAAGTAGCATTATCATCAACTTTTACAAGGGCAAAGAGTTACAACAGCCACATAAATTTGATGGACCAGGTTATGAAGGTAACGTAACAAAAAGTGTAATGAAAAAGCTACAAAGGCAGAGAATTAGCTTAGATGGGACAATGTCCAGTTGTCTCAGGACAGAGTATAACCAATGCCCTTGTCTTAGTGAAACAACTGCAGTAAATGTTCTTTTAGCTAAGAGAAAGTTATTTTACTGAGTATTCTTTGATCATGTTCTATAACTTGGTGGCTGCTAAGAAAATTACCTGTAGATGAATATCTTAAGAGCTTTGCTCAAGCAATATACAACGATGCTGTCAGTAAGAACAGACTTAGAAGTTCAGTGAGATGTTTAATTTAATGAGCAGGTAAGTGTCTATCATAGCTCAGTTCTCATTTCCCATTTTAATACAGTTCTTCAGGCCAAAAGAAAGTAGATGAGGAGCAAAAAAAGTTCTAAACATGGAAGCAGAGCCTGAAATTGAGAAACAAACCTAGCAAATGCAAAACTTTCAATTAGCATGCCAGAACACAAATCTCTACAGCAATCTGCTTAATATCCAGAAATATAATAAATGGGAATTCTATATTGTCTGTAATGTAAACTATGGGTGCAAAGTAGATACAATATATTAAAAAACAGGTTGATAAAAAGAACTTCCTGTCTAACATGCACAGCAACAATTAAGCTGTAAGAGCCTCTATAAAATGAATTCTTTAAACAGCTTTGAGGGCTTGTTAGAAGTAATTGACAATAATTGTCTTTTAGATGACCTAATCAGCAGCGATGGTGGGTGTTGTGAAAACATAGTAACAAAGAAAGAAAAAGTGGAGTGGAAAGGTTTTATGTTGCTATTACCCCTGTTGGTAATATGAAATATTTCACTCCAAGTGAGGGGTAAATTTTATCATGCTTGTATACAAAGTGCAATATTCCATGACAGAGAAGATGGGCATTGGTTGTGGCAGATGTGAGAAAGCAGGGAAGAAATGAAGAGAGTTAGCAGTACTGGATGTGTAATGTTTGTATGCATGAACAATGAAAGATAGATGAGCCAAGAGGAAAAAAAAAAAATTGATATCAGAGATAGTTTGTAGCATGCAAGAGAGAAGACAGCACTGATGTGGACATGTGATGTGGATGAAGGATGAGAATTGGGAGATTTGCCAAGAGATCAAAGGAGGAGCTTTCAGAAGAGGAAGACTGAGGAAGCTATGGGGAATATGCAATGAAGACTGATCTCTGGTTATTCTAATCATCACATATATGTGTGTGTTTGGATATGTATGTGCATGTATTTGAAAATGTATGTTTGCAAGTGTGTGTGTGTGTGTGTGTGTGTTAATAAATAAATACACATGCACACATATGATAGAAACCCTAGATTCTGGGATCAACCTGAGGATTGAGTAGGCTTTAATCACATTTGGGATACTTGAGAAATCAATCTTACCAGGCAAGGATGTGAAACTCTTCATTAAGTTTTGTATCCACAATGCTGGCACCATCTAAGAGGCCATCGAGGTATTTAAGGGAACCTGTTTCATATTTGTTCGTAGTGCTTACTGTAGAGATTAAAGTTTATCTTTGTAACAATGCATGTGGCTTCTCTACAGTTCTTGTAGCATCTGTGGTTTATTCTGGATAAACCATATCCACAATGCTTGCACCACCACATTTCTGAAACATGGATGCCATACCAACAACACATCAAAATCCTCAAATGATTCCACCAGAAGTGTTTAAGACATATATGAAACATAAGTTGAAAATCTTTTACAACTGGCACGAAGTTGCTGGAAAAGGTAGACTACCTCAGAATAAAACCCACTTTATTAAATATCATATGTGTTGGGTTAATCATGTCATTTGTCTTGATGACTTTAAACTTCCAAAACAATTATGGTGAATTAGTTCTCAGTAAGTGTTTCAAGCACAAGTCATAAAAAATATTTCATAATGTCACAACAGAACTTTAAATGTTCAAACATTAAACTGTTAACTGGCATCATCTAGCTCTGAATAGAAGTTAATGATAGTCTAGAACTATGCACTTCTTCATACAATTGTCATCTGCCAGATACATCGCATATCTATACCAACCAGAATCTTCTCTCTTGCACACTACATCTGATTCCTGCCATATTCAATTTTTTGCTTTTTCTCAGTTCATTTATACTTCATTGTTCATGCTCACCAACATTACACACTCTGTGAAGCTTGCTGGCTTTATTACTCTCTAACCTTCACAAATCTACAGCATTTAAGGTCCACATTTCACTACCATTGAAGCAATGTGCTTTATGCACAGACACTGTTCAATCTACCCTTTGCTCTGGGAGAGAAACCCCATGTTACGAGCAGAGGAAAAGGCCCCCTGAACATTTTTCAACTCATTCTTATTCTAGCTATAATACTTTCAAAGCAGTCACTTCCTCTGTGAATTAAGTGACCTAGGTAACAAAAGCTATCCAATATATTTAAGAGGCCATCAAGGTATTTAAGAGAACCTGTTTCATATGTGTTCTTAATGCTTACTGTAGAGATAAAGTTTATCTTTATTACAATGCATGTGGCTTCTCTACAGTTCATGTAGCATCTGTGGTTTATTCTGGATAAACCACACAGAATTTCTACTTACCCCTTTATCAGCATATCACATATGGCCATTACCCTGAGAGTGCTTTTCTCCTACTTGCAAACACATTAATCAGTGCTAAGTTTATATTGAAGCCTCTTGATGTTCTACGTGCACATTTAGAATTTCTTCTCAAATTCTAGTACAGATTCAACAGTAAGGATTAGATCAATAGCATACAGAAGTTTATGTATGTGTGTATATGTGAGTGTATACATGTGTGTGTACATACATACCCTCACACACATTTTTATGGGTTAACAAGGCTACCATTGGTTTTATGCAGTAAAATCTCAGCAATTATCAAGTCTGCCACATTGGGACACTGATAGTCATCTCCATCTTGAAGATGAGTACTAACATCCATATGTGACCTTGTTAACCCACAAATAAAGAATATTTATCCACTAATACAGTGTTGAGCACTCATTTTCGTTGTTCAATATTAGCATGTACATATATATATATATATATATATATATAATAATATTAGGGACAAAATCCAAAATTACAGGTAAAAACTCAATTAAAATCAATTTATAAAAAATTAAAATTAAATTGAGCTTTATAGATAAAATATATATAAAATATATAGTTTTAGGGAAAATAATCAAGTTTCAAGAACTCATCGATGAAAATCCACTACTTTACTTTATATTATACTCATTTATTGTGCTTTTAATTATTAATTTTTCTATATGTGATAGTGGATTTTCATCGATGAGTTCTTGAAACTTGGTTATTTTCCCTAAAACTATATATTTTATATATATATATATATATATATATATGTATGTATATATATATATAAAACAACATAACTTTACATTCTAAGGGGATATTTGACAGTTGCTTACAAGTCTCACCATATGCTTTGGTTCTTTCAAAGAATCAGAATGAACCAGAATATACTGCAAAACTAATACAAGTATCAGTCAAACCTCTTCATGATATAAAGTATAGACATTTTCATATTTCATCCACACTTCACATCAACATCTTTGTCGGCTAATGTTACTGTCAATATCACCATATCCCAAGGCAACGATCTGACAGAAACATCAATACACCGGGTGAAATGCTTAGCTGTATTTTGTTCTGAGTTCAAATTCCACCGAGGTCGCCTTCTAAATTAAGTACCAGAGTACTGGAGTCGATCTAATCGACTGGCACCACCTCCCCAAAATTGTGGGCCTTGTGCCTAGAGTAGAAAATATATACACACATGCATTATCATTGTCATTTTTATATCTACTTTTTCCATGATGCCATGAACAAGGAAAGACTTTCCAGGGCAGTATTCTACAACTGGATGCCTTTCCTGATGCCAACCTTTATTTTTATTATTATCATTTTTTTTTGCATGCAAGCTGAGCTGCAGATCATAAACAAATGTCATCCCTGCCCATGTAACATCAATGGAAAAACAAACAGAAACAAAATACACACACACTCATATATGTGCGTGTGTGTGTACATATCTATATATCAGGCTTTAGAGACAAACACATGCACACATACACATGTGCACACCCCATAAAAAACACAAGACAAGCTTCTGTACAGAATCTATTTACCAAATTTCACTAATAAGGTATCGATTAACCCAGGCTGTAGTAGAAGACACTAGCACAATACTGAAACCAAGTGCTTGCCAAACATATATCTTAACTACAATTACATACAATATATATGTATACAATATATATATATATATATATATATATATACACACACACACATGTACATATGTATGTACTTACACCATATATTTAACACTTATATTGCCTCTGGATTCAACCTTGTAGCTCCAACTTTGAACTCAACATTGGATTACTGCCCAGTACTTTGGAAAAATATATATATATATATATATATATACACACACATACACATACACATATATATATATAAATACATATATATATACATATATACACATATATATATATACATATGATCCGATCAACGGAACAGCCTGCTCGTGAAATTAACGTGCAAGTGGCTGAGCACTCCACAGACACGTGTACCCTTAACGTAGTTCTCGGGGACATTCAGTGTGACACAGTGTGTCAAGGCTGACCCTTTGAATTACAGGTACAACAGAAACAGGAAGTAAGAGTGAAAGTTGTGGTGAAAGAGTACAGCAGTGTTCGCCACCATTCCCTGCCGGAGCCTCGTGGAGTTTTAGGTGTTTTTGATCAATAAACACTCACAACGCCCGGGCTGGGAATCGAAACCGTGATCCCATGGCCGCTAGTTCACTGCGCTAACCACTGGGCCATTGCGCCTCCACTGTGTGTGTGTGTGTGCGTGTATGCATGTATATACATATATATGCATGTGTGAGTGGCAACAAAACACCTGTCCAACCAAAGCAACTTAAAATAATAACAATAACAAGAATCTGTTACTTATTTGGGATCACACAAGCTGAATAAATGTTATACTGACCAATAAATAAGATAAATAACTAGTTATGAATACTAAGACCTTTCCTACTGAAGTGTATACCACTCATCATAGCCAAGTGATCAGAGATAATGAGGGGGTAAAGCTAGACAATCTCATTGATACAAGACAATTTGCAAAAGGGGTAGAAGATGAAAGATCCCTCAGCCATGCCTACACACTATATATACATATACATATATATATCTTTTACTCTTTTACTTGTTTCAGTCATTTGACTGCGGCCATGCTGGAGCACCGCCTTTAGTTGAGAAAATCGACCCCAGGACTTATTCATTGTAAGCCTAGTACTTATTCTATCGGTCTCTTTTTGCCGAACCACTAAGTTACGTGGACGTAAACACACCAGCATCGGTTGTCAAGTGATGTTGAGGGGACAAAAAGACACACATACATACATATATATACAACAGGCTTCTTTCAGTTTCCGTCTACCAAATCCACTCAGAAAGCTTTGGTCAGCCCGAGGCTATAGCAGAAGACACTTGCCCAAGGTGCCACGCAGTGGGACTGAACCTGGAACCATGTGGTTGGTAAGCAAACTACTTACCACACAGCCACTCATACATACATACATATATATAAAATCATAAACATCATTGTTTACAATTCTTCTTTGCCATACTTGTATGTATCAGAGAGAGTTTATTGAGCATATTTTCTATGCGCAAATTCTTCTTACTTTTGCCAACCTTCATCAGTTGCCAAGCAAGGTAGCATTTCCCCATAGCCAGGCAGGGTTTTTGCAAAATATTGAAAATGAAAATGATTTAGCTTGTATGAGAGTGACACTTATTCACAACAATCATGAAATGTTAAGACAAGGAAACACACACACACACAAATATATATATAAACATACAAATAAATAGTTATGTACCAGAAGTGTAAGAATTTGTCAAAACAATTGTAGAAGTTCTAAATAAAAAATGTCAATTCTATTTTCCATCATTTGCCTACACACACACACACACATACATACACACACACATACATACACACACACACATACATGTGACATGAGGATAAACACAAATTTACAGTTCCCGTGCATGTTTCAACATTATGTGTTTTCCAAGAGAATCTAGATGCTCAAACACAAGAGAACATCAGGGAACACTTTACTGCATTGTTACAAACAATACTTATAATATACACACACACATAGATATGTATGTATACAGATACACATGCACACACACACACTCACGCACGCACACATAGAGGCTTCTTTTAGTTTCTATGTACCAAATCCACTCACAAGGCTTTGGTCAGCATGGCTACAGTAGAAAACACTTGTTCAAGGTGTTCTGTAGTGAGACTGAACCCAAGACCACGTAGTTGGAAGGCAAACTTCTTAACCACACAGCCACTTGTGCGTGTGTGTGCGCATGTGTGTGTATATATATATATATATATATATATATATACACACACCTGACTGGCACCAGTACTGGTGGCACGTAAAAAACACCCACTACTCTCTCAGAGCGGTTGATGTTAGGAAGGGCATCCAGCTGTAGAAATCTTCAAGCGCGCACGTGCGTGCATGTCACTGTCATCTTATTATATGTCCTCATTAATACCATCTGAACAAAAACAGGTTTGTTTACAGTCACAGGTATGCAATCAGTCCCATAGTTCCAGCTTTCTATGTGTGTGGACCAATGGAATAAAATGAACACCTGGCTTGGAAAACAGGTGAGGGTTGATGACAGAAAGAACATTTGGCTGCAGAGAAATCTGCTTCAACAAGTTTTATCATACCCATACCAGCATGGAAAAACAGGCATACAGCCAAATAAATAATGACATGCTTACAGTTGTAAGAAAAGAGACAAATGAAATAAAACAACAAAAAGAGAGAAAAAAGAAAAGGAAGGAACTTCACCCTGAATTTTATAATAAACACTCACCATGAACTGATTTTCAAGTGATGCAGAGGAATTGCATTAGTACCCAGGTGACAAATAGAAATAAATGTAAAGTGACCACAACAGCTTTTCAGCATGTCACCATGCTGACTCAGAAATCTATTTCCCACCCGCCATTAACTTTTGGTGAGTCCTCAGTTTCATATGTGTCTTTGCCAACAACACCAACATTGTTCAAATGTCTTTCTCTTCTATTAGGGTGCAGAAATCTCAAAGGGGTTCGAAGATTTCTGCACCCGAAGACTAATAATATACTACATTGTTGCCATCATGTATTATATGCTTTTCAATGTGTTAACCCTTTCGATACTAACCCACTTGAAACCACGTCTGACTCTGTAGTACAAATGTCTTGTTTGCATAAATTTTGAATTAAAATCTTCCACCAAGCCTTAGCCACAATTTATGTTCCTAACACCAGCTTAATGATAACTAAATTATTCTACTAAATTCTCTATTGCATTTAAAATTAATTGAAAGAAACACAGAGCATCTCAAAATAAATACGGCAACAAAAGGGTTAATGACACTACACAAAAGTCCTCATGATCAAGCAGGAGTTCTCCCATTGGATGAAATTATAACATTACTTTTTTCTGACTTCCTAATATTGTTTTATGGGCAGCAAATATCGAGATGGTTTGCCATCGCCTTCCCAAACTGGATGGTGGTTAGCCTACAAGAAACTCATCCATTCTTCAACTGGTCTCATTTATAGAGCTGCTGGATCTCCCGACACCCTCTTCACAAGCTACTCAAGTAGGAGGGGGGGGGCTGGTTTATTCACTGACCACTCAACAATGGAACAGGTAGTACTGGTTTACATGGTACCTATAGCAGGTCATATCAGCCTGTGATGAGAATCCTGACCCTTTAGTGCTACAAATACACTATCATTAAAACCTCCTTATCAATGACAAATCACCTTCATGAAAACCTGTGCATCAAATCCAAATGACTTATTTGGTTTATAAATTCGATTGTAAAAGTGAAATCTATAAAACTTCAATAGTTCTGTCATTACAGTGGCCATACCAATACAACACTCACTTGTAGGCTCTCCTGCACTTGCAACAAGGTATAGTTGCAACTAGACATTAGTGGATAACTTATAAATGCTATATAAAATTCCTCATAAAAATAGATGATTGCAGAGAAATGCCAATGTCACTGTCTGTCACAATCCACCTTGACACCTTTCCTCAGTGCATAAGAGGCTACAACAGCCTATGTCATGATTTTGACAGCCGTTACATTTTGCTAAGGAATAAATTCAATGGAATTGCAGATTCTGTCAATCTACCGTCATTTTGTCCAGCATTCTACTGATTCAACCAAATGGTGGTACATTGGACAAACTTCCAGGAAAGGAACAGTTGTTGATTGCATCAGAATCAAACCAGTTTGTAACCAGTACGTAACTTAGAGAAAAAGTTGGTCGTAGACTTGAACTTAGAACACAGAGGTTTGAAAGTATATGATGCAAACATTTAATTCAAGTCCTTCCTTTGGTTGCCATTCAAACGATGATGTAATTCTGCACAAAGATAATAAAACTTGGAAGAAAGGGGGAGATAATCACTTGAAGAATCAAGTACATTAAAAACTTGGAGGAATGAGGTAAAGGAGGAGTATTTATGTAACTGTTTGACAAGCAAGAAATAGCAGCCAAATCTCTCTCAAATCACACACACAAGCATCTCAAGCAAGGATACATTAGATAATATAGAACTGGGTTCTTTATGCCAAGGAATAAGGGAGGATGGTGATGGCTGGAAATTTAGGACTGACCTCAAGCTAAACAAGAAAATAAATTTGAGGAGTGGCTGTGTGGTAAGTAGCTTGCTTGCTTACCAACCACTTGGTTCCGTGTTCAGTCCCACTGCGTGGCACCTTGGGCAAGTGTCTTCTACTATAGCCTCAGGCCGACCAAAGCCTTGTGAGTGGATTTGGTAGACGGAAACTGAAAGAAGCCCGTCGTATATATGTATATACATATATATATATATATATGTGTGTGTGTGTGTGTGTGTGTGTATGTTTGTGTGTCTGTGTTT
>NC_068986.1:92924635-92938568 GCF_001194135.2 Octopus bimaculoides | reverse complement strand
CCAAAGAAATTAAAACAATTGCCTGGAAACAATTGGGGGAGAATATCGAATGAGAAAGGGACGTATTTTTCAAAAATCGACAATTTTCCCAAACTGATATGCAGTCTGATTGTCTGGGGATAAAAAAGAGGACAACAGTTGTATTGATGCCGCCTGTTGAAACGGAAACATGCGCCTTTTTACCAGTCTTTCTTTTATTTAATGGAAAGTAAAAATTGGAAAAATTCTTTATTCGTGACATTGTCTCCCCTTCATTGTTGGAGTTGGACTCAATTGTCACCAAGCGATTGCTTTTTCTCCTCTAGAAACGGAGATAATTTTATTAACTCTGGAATCTTTGTTCTACAATATTTAATATCGGTATATTCGGCTTTGTTGTTCAGATACATGCTATTGGCCACCCTCGGCTATTTCTATTAGATAATTCTCTTTTAAATCATATGTATGGTTTTGTTATCTAGAGAGAGACAGACAGACAGACAGGCAGAGACAGACTGACAGACAGAGATTCATATGTGTATGTATGTATGTTTATTTATGTTTATACAAATATACACGCGCGGGCGCACGTACACACATATATATAAGAAGTTCGGTTCCCAACTATATGGCTCCGGGTTCAGTCCCACTTCGTGGCTCCTGAGGTGAGTGTTCTCTTCTATAGCCTTGGTCCAATCGAAGCCTTACGAGTGGATTTGGTAGACGGCAACTGAAAGAAGCTAGTCTTGTGTGTGTGTGTGGTCTGTGTCTGTGTTTGTCCCAATACTACCACCACTTGACAGCCGGTGTCGGTGTGTTTACGTCTCCGTCACTTAGCGTTTCGGCAAAGTGAATGATAGAATAAGTACCAGGCTTTAAAAAAAGTATTGGGGTTGGTTCCTTCGACTAAACTTCTTCAATGCGGTGACTCAACACGGCCGCGGTCAGAAAAATGAAACAGGTAAACGATAAAATATTTATAGATATATATACAGTAATTGCTCGCCATATCGTGGTTCAGCTATCGCGGCTCACCTCCCGCGGTTTATTATTTAAGCTTACGTCGATTCCTCTGTGCTGTTGTTTTGCATTTATAATAAACTAAAATATAAATAAAAATTATAGAAATAATAATAATAAATATACAGTACAGTACTGTTTCTCCTTCGCAGATTTTCACCTATCGCGTCGGGTTTTGGAACATAACATGCGCAATAGTCGAGGGATTACTGTATGTATGTATTTATGTATGTATGTATGTATGTATGTATGTATGTATAAATACATACATACATACGTACGTACATACATACATACATACATACATACATACATACATACATGCATACATACATACATACATACATACATACATCTGTGTATCATACTTTGAGCAGGTATGGCATTGAAAGCTTAATCAACTGCGGTATTCATCTAGAGATAGCATCGCTCATGGACATACAGTGTTAAAAAAACACAGACATTTATTAGTAGCAGTCGAAATACCTCTGGCAGCTGTGGTGACATTGTAAAATGGACATATCTGCCCCTTTGGGCTTCGTTAGTAGCAAGTATCTACTGGCATACCGCAGTTGGCTCGAGTCTCAATGATGCGTTTGTTATGATTGAGATTCACAGATTGTTATTTTAAAATAACATTGCTTCTCTCACACATAAAGAATATTTGTGTGTGTGTGCGCGTGCGCGCGTATGTATGTATGTATGTATGCGCTGCAGCGCATTACCATTCTTCGTTCGCAGCGGAGAGCCATAGATCGCACGTAAATTTTGAACTTCGTTTGTCTGCAGATGTCTCACACCTAACCTATATTGACATTCTAAAAATAAACAATCATATCATTGAAACCTCAAAGCTGTAAGATAATACATGATTAATTCAAAGCAATTTGAGTGAAAAGGTATTACATTTAACAGAGTAATCTGAACATTGAAGGGTTAAAACCAGTCCTGGTGTTTTCTTTTAATGACTCCTAGCATAGAGGAAACAGCTTCAAAGAGCTGAAGATCTCATGTCGATCTCATGTACTTGATACGAGAGTACTGCTGCTGGCGAACATGACGGTTATCGAGTCCATGATAATGAAACATCAGCTTAGGTGGTCTGGTCACTTTGTCCGTTTAGAGGACACCCACATGCTACAGCAGATGTAGTACGGTGAGCTGGAACAAGGAAAACGTCCCCAGTGCAAGCCACGCAAGCGTTTGAAAACAATCTTAAAGACATCGATATTGTTACCTGGGCCCATCTTGCATCAGATAGGTTAACTCACTCGTCATTGCAGGTTCCAACATCCAGGTGGTCTGTCTATTGCAAGTGGGGTTGACTTGCGGTCAGCGTAGAATGACTCGTAGGTCCCTTGTGGGCCTTGGGAACCATATGAGACGTCATCGGCGATGGGGAGACCGAACTTGAGACACTCTTTAAAGTGAAATGGGTCCAGGTAGTGCTCTTACTTCGTCACGGGTCAGCTTCTATCATGTGTAAGTATGAAACAATTTGCATGCGTGAACGTGTATGTAAGAGAGAAAGAGAGAGAGAAAGAAATAGAGACAGAGAGAGAAAGAAAGAGAGAGACAGTGCGTGCATGTGTGCAAGAGAGAGAGAGGGGGGAGTACTGTGGATTTATACCAATACGCTGAGTATTTTTGCTAGAATATATGTGACAGGAAGTGCAGTTACATGTGTATGGAATAGAGTAAGTGAGTGAGGAAGTGTATTTATGATAGCATGCGATTCTTTTCTCCCCGCAAAACAGTTATGAAAAAAAGGAAAACACCATGATGGTTTTCGAAGCCGCCGAAACTAGCAATAAAATGAAGAAAAATTACTCACAGGCTGGAGTCCATCACTAAAATGATTGCAAAAACGTGCCTTCGTCGATGTGAATATGTGGAAGAAAAAGAGTGGTAAAAGATGTACCTATGAGAGTATGTATGTGTTTGAGAGTATGCTAGTCAACTGTTTGTCTCTGTAGCTGTAGTGTATACTGTGTATACAAACATGTGTAGACATGCATAGATGCTTGTGTATGTGTATGTGGATGAATGCTTGTGTACCAAAATGTGTATGTTGGTATGTATGCATAGCTATCGGCAGAAGGCTGCGACTGTCAAAAAGCAGTGGGGATAATTTGAAGGAACAATGAATTACCTCATTATTAGTAATTAGTAATTATTAGAATATTTCAGAATTTAATCCAAAAGTATTCGTACTCCGTAAATCGAACTAAATTTTATAGAAACCGTCAGTATGAGATATTAAATAATAGTATATATAACATTTGGATATTAGTTTTGTAGATTCTTTTAGTCAATTTAACATAGACAAACATGTATACATCAGCGAATATGAACTGGACATATTCATATATATAGAATATAGGTATATCTGTGAATGCGCATGCGTAAGGGTGTGTTGTTCGACTATTTCCGTAGTGTTAAAAGTTTCCTGCATTGAGTCTGGAATTTCATTATTTTACTCTCACCGATGACCAAGTTTGTATAAGGTCAATCACACGAAACACTTAAATCTAACGAAATAATCCTATTTTGCAACATTAAATTATACCAGACGCTAAACATCTTTAGCACATTGAACAAACGGTAGTCATGTCTACAATAATCACATTGACCTTGGTTACTATAATGAGTCAGCAACACATTATAACATCATTTCATCTCGAAGATGAGGTGACGAATGTCTGGAAACGTTAATGATGTATTTAAGAATTATACTGGCCTAATCAAACTCAGGAAATTCTTTCAAAAATGGAAATGAACATGACAATAAAGACGAAACTAGAATCAAGTCGTACTTTCTATACAATGCGCCTGTTCTTCGCGCGCGTGTACGTGCGTGTGTGTGTATGCACATGTATAAATATACACCTAAGTAATAATTTTAAATTCCGGTATACACCTTGTATCCTGTTTAAAGCCCGTTCGCTGTATTCGGCTATCTGGTATCATTGTTTGTTGCTGTTGTTGGCACTCCGTCGCTTACGACGTCGAGAGTTCCAGTTGATCCGATCAACGGAACAGCCTGCTCGTGAATTTAACGTGCAAGTGGCTGAGCACTCCACCGACACGTGTACCCTTAACGTAGTTCTCGGTGATATTCAGCGTGACACAGTGTGACAAGGCTGACCCTTTGAAATACAGGCACAACAGAAGCAGGAAGAAAGAGTGAGAGAAAGTTGTGGTGAAAGAGTACAGCAGGGTTCGCCACCATCCCCTGCCGGAGTCTCGTGGAGCTTTTAGGTGTTTTCGCTCAATAAACATTCACAACGTCCGGTCTAGGAATCGAAATCGCGATCCTATGACCGCGAGTCCGCTGCCCTAACCACTGGGTCATTGCGCCTTCAATATCATCAACAGTATGGATTTAAATGCCAGTAGATTTACTTCAGGAATTCCTTCGTGTACGTAGAATTTATAAAGTGTGATAGAAAGAGAATGAAAATGGAATTCACGAGATTCTTTATTAATCACTACGATCGTTTCGACTCATTGTGCATCGGTCCGTCGCGGGTGAGGTGCTGTATAAACAGTTGTAGTGCATTATTGGTGCAGATGTGCTTCGTCAGATGATTTGTCAAAAGGGACCTCATTTTTTAATCTCCGTATCGCTCATTTCGATTAAAATACATTTTGGTGGTTGTCTCTAGCTACTTGCATATACGAAAATCTTGAGTTAAAACGAAGAACACTTCTCCTAAAAGTAATAAATTGACTTCAACGAATCAAAAATACAATAAGTATAAAAATAAATAAGTGAACTAAATAATATGCTCTACGCTGATAATGAAATGCGTTGTGATTTCATTATTTCATCTACTTTAAGGCGTTGAGCTGGCAGCATCGTCAGCACGTCGGGCAAAATGCTTAGCGGCGTTTCGTCCGTCTTTACGTTCTGAGTTCAAATTCGGCCGAAGTCGACTTTACCTTTCATCCTTTCGGAGTCGATTAGATAAGTACCAGTGAAACAATGGAGTCGATATAATTGACTAGTCCTGTTCCCCAAAATTTCAGGCCTTGTGCCTTAAGTAGAATGGATTATTTCATCCACTTATTTATTTATTTTCATACTTATTTTATTTTTGATTCTTTGTAAGTCAGTTTATTACTTATACAAGAAGTGCTCTTCATTTCAATTCAAGTTTCTCATGTGTGCGAGTAGCTACAGACAACTACCAAAATGTATTCTATTCGAAATAAGCGAAACGAAGATTAAAAAACAAGGTACCTTTTGACAAGTCCAATGATGGACCACAACTGTTTGTACAACATCTCACCCGCGAGGCACCAATAAACGATGGGTTGAAACAATCGTAGTGGTTAATAAAGAATCTCGTGATTTCCATTTTCATTTTTCTTTCTTCATATTTACAAATGTATATCTATGTATATACATACACGCACGCGTGTATATAGCGTGGAAAAGATAACTGGTCTAGCTAAAGCATATATATATATATATATATATATATATATATATATATATATATATATATATATATATATATATCGGCCAGACTATCTAATGTTTTTATGCATCGCTGGTCACAATCCTCTTCACATTGTTTAGCTTTCGAATAACGTCACTCCGTTATTCACAAAGTATGATTAACTCCGACTTTGCTGCTTCCACACCAGACCTAGCTACTGATTGTCCCAAGGTGTAAATATTTTGTACAAACAAAATAAAAGGATTGTTTTTATGTTCGGGTGTTTTCTTGTTCTGATATTTTCCTCTAACATTTATGTAAGGGATTATGTGGCACCCTTCCAGTGCCAACCAATATATCTACCTCTTACACTTCCATGTAAATAAATCTTATTTGGCTGTTATTTTTTGCACGAAAGTTCTCCGGTAATTTTCTTTCATGTAAATAAATGTTTATGTTAATTTAAAAAAGAAAAACATCAATGTGTCTGTGGCTTACGATTGACTAAAATTACCAAAATTTTCAAACTTTAATTACTAATAACAATAACTCTTTATTTATTGATTTATAACAAAAATTACTTTCACTTCATTAATTAGCCTATAAAAGTGTATCATTACACTGAATATGAAATCAATTCGAACAGAAAATTGATGCTGGCAATCAAACAGACAAGATCCCCACCCTACCCAAAAAAGTTACGAGAATGTTTGAGTACTAAAAAATTTCGCTGAGTACTATTATATTATTAGTAGAAAATTATAGATCTATTTATTATAACTAGCTGAACCCGTGAAAAATTCATGGAAAACATAAGAAATGTACACTGGACAAATGCCGAAGGACGTCACGAGTCAGGAGGCCCGACTCTGATTTATATATGTTATGGCTTTCTGTCAATAAATACTACATGGCCCAGTACATTGATTTGCTCGGGGGTCTGTAATGCTGCTAAAGCGGCCCTGGTTGCAGGTTCAATTCTTGAGCCGAGCAGCGCGTTGTGTTCTGGAGCAAGACACCCCATTTCACGATGTCCTAGTTTACATAATTGTAATGAGTAGTAGCCGGTTGTTGGCGTGGACCTCTCTGTCTGTCTGTCTGTCTCTCTCTCTCTCTCTCTCTCTCTCTCTCTCTCTCTCTCTTTCTCCTGCCAGCTATTACATCTTGGATGCTTCACTAGATCAAGAGTTAGAGGCCAGAGAAGGTGTCTATGCTGGCAACCACATAGGCACCTATAACAATTAGCAAAAGCATAATACATGTAAGTTACTAAGTCATACTCGCTCGCGAGTGATGGCTGATTGACTACATCAAATGTATTAAAAGTCTTTGAGAGGTAGGAATATAGAAAACTTTTGAGAATCTCGAGGACAGAACACAAAACCAATTAGGAATTACTAAGAATGGTAAAAACTAACGAAATTATATCAGGCACAAATCAACAGGGAAAGTGAAAATATTATATACTATTATTAAACTAACTAAGGCAGCGAGCTGGCAGAAGCGTTAGCACGCCGGGCAATTTCGTCTGTCTTCTTGCTCTGAGTTCCATTTCCGCCGTGGTCGACTTTGCCTTTCATCCTTTTGAGATCGATAAAATAAGTACCAGTTGAGCAATGGGGTCAATGTAATCGACTAGCACCTTCCCTGCTAATTTCAGACGTTGTTGTCATCAGGTATTGACCACTCTCAGCATGTTAAATACTACAGATCGTCGCAATTTCGGTCTTTGCAGTTGTGATGGTCAGTGAGTTGAAAGATAAGTTCATCAGTAACTTCAACCAGGGCATCACCAATGTCAGGTCAGTATTGGTTCTCTGGTGATTCATTGAGACCAAAGTACTAAAAAAAAAAAAAGAAAAAAAGGATGAATCCCTCCTCCAGCGCCTGATCTACTTTTAGACTCAAGAAAATAAACCTGAAGAAAATTAAGGTGATGTTTACACCTGTTCCAGATAAACTATATGTGGAAACCAATATATTTGCTCAAGGAACCAAATTTGATTGGCTTTTGAGTATATTCTAGCAGTTCTGTCACCAGGTATGAATCCTTATGTTCTGAGATCAAATGGGAGACTGAATATGTTAGATTACTTTAAGCAACTGTTACATTTGGCCGGAGATCACATCTCATGTCTGCCCAAGAGAGCATGCATACCAGAAATTGAAATTGGAAAACAATATAAGATAGAATAAAGAAGTGAAAGAACTATGTATCAGGAAGCCAACACTGTTACTTCATTATATATATATATATATATATACATGTATATACAGACACACACGAGTATATACACACAAGTATGTATACACATACCGACACAGACACACCCAACCACATACATTCATATAGATACGATATCACAAAATACACACTCACACATTTTCTTGCATGACCATACGTACTACCACATAAACAACAGATAAAGAGAGAGGGGGGAGAAAAGAAGCGGGAAGGAGTAAGGGAGAGAGGTGGAAGAGGAGGAAATCCCGTCCCCCATAAAATATGGAAAAACTTGGGAAAATTTTGGGAAAAAACATGGAAAAGATTTGGAAAATGTTGAGAAAATGCTTTATAGAGAAAGACTTACCATTTTTCTGGAGACTTAAGGGGTCAGGCTCCTTAGAGGCTTATAAGCGGTCAGGCTCCTTAGAGGCTTATAAGCGGTCAGGCTCCTTTGAGGCTTATAAGCGTGTATCCAGTTTCTGAATACGAATTTTTCCTCGTGTCTGCAGAGACTGAAAAAATTGTGTTAGCATTTAATTTCAACTCTGGGTTTCTTAAGTTCCTGAAAATGATGCATTTTCAGCAAGCCAGAACTTATCTATCCTGAATGCATTTATTATGGTTTGGCCTTTTTCGGTGATCTTCTAAGTAGCTGGCATCATATGTTGTGTCTCTATCTTTTAACTGCTAGCTGTAGCATTAAGCAATCATGAGTGTATGCTTAATCTGTCATTTTGCAAAGATTTCTCTACAGAGCAACACCTTACTACAACGATGCCTTTGAGATCAATGGGTTCAAAGTTAAGTTCACCGACAACTTACTTCGGGGCACCACCAAGAGAACGAGTTGCGGAGTGGTAATTTCATTTGCACTCATTTTCTCACGCAGTGTTAGGTCAAATTTAAACAAAATTTTTATATATTTAATAGACACTTATTATCTGAGTACAAATACATGAAATTGTTCAATAGGCGCAGGAGTGGCTGTGTGGTAAGTAGCTTGCTTACCAACCACTTGGTTCCGGGTTCAGTCGCCCTGCATGGCACCTTGGGCAAGTGTCTTCTACTATAGCCTCGGGCCGACCAAAGCCTTGTGAATGGATTTGGTAGACGGAAACTGAAAGAAGCCCGTCGTATATATATATATATATATATATATATATATATGTATGTATGTATGTATGTATGTATGTATGTGTGTGTGTGCTTGTGTGTCTGTGTTTTTCCCCCCACCATCGCTTGACAACCGATGCTGGTGTGTTTACGTCCCCGTAACTTAGCGGTTCAGCAAAAAGAGATCAATAGAATAAGTACTAGGCTTACAAAGAATAAGTCCTGGGGTCGATTTGCTCGACTAAAGTCGGTGCTCCAGCATAGCCGCAGTCAAATGACTGAAACAAGTAAAAGAGTAAAAGAGTAGATATGCAATTAAGACTACTCATAGCTGCACCCCTAACATGAACCAAATTATATCACATAAACTAAACATAACCACGGATGTTTATGCAGGAACTCTACATCATACCCGCTGAATAGGCCACATAACACCAAGGTTATCATTAATGAAGCAGAGGTCAGACCTACGAATGCAAGCCGTAACACCAACTTTAAGCAATACGTCAGATTGACTGAATGATCAAGTAACAATATTAAAATCACACCGCCTCCTTCAGAAACATCGTAAAACGGAATATTTCAAAACTCGCAAGCTACGCTTGGTTTTTAATAAGTATAGTTTAAGCATCACTGTTACTAAGACATGGTTTACAATCCCGTATTTAAGTGTGGATAATGGAGAGAAAATTAATACTTATAGATTTCTGTTAGAATTTGTAAGAGCTTTCCGTGCCAATTAAATTATCATAAATCTACATTGGTATCAAACACCAGCGGCCTTAAGTATTACTTCAAAAGAATTATGTCTTTCAACATATGTAAATTTAACATTCAACCAGAATAGGTAAATCTTTGTTTTAAATTCGTATGTATTCATTGAAAATAAGTATATCTTAAATGACATATTTTAAGATCTTTAAAACATATATGGGCAACCTATTAATTTAAGCTTAATTATAGAGGAATTCTGATTTACTATACAAAAGATGAAATTGTTGGACTTTGTCTACTTTTATAGAGAGTTTATATATTGATACAACGAAAAAAAAATTGAAATGTTTAAATAAACGATTATTTAATAAATTCTAAATTCACCCACTGTCAGCAAAATTTCCGTTTTACTGCCTCTTCCCACGTACCTCATATATTATTTAAATAGTGGGAACCGATGTGCAATGGATAAATGGCCGAAGATAAGTCAAATAGATTCTCTGAGTACCTCGGAGATTATGTGACTCAACAACAGGTCTTCCATCGCCCATCATCTCCACTCAGTGAACTAACTCAGTTACCTAGCACCTCTTCGTTTTCGGGCTTACCTTGCATGCCGAATCCTCGTCCCTACCCCAACTTTCGAAACGAACAAGGACATGTTTATTTCTTCTTGGAATTTTTTTTTTTTATCCTACGGGTTAAACTTTCATCTTACGTTCCTTTAACTACTTTTCCAAATACACCATACACTGCACTTAAGAAACACACACACACTACATTAATCCATCACATTCTAACAAACACATACGCACATACACACATATACAACACCAAATATATGCTCAAGTACGCGTCATGTCTTTACACACAGAGAATTTCTTTGTAATTGAGAAACTTAAGACAATTAAAATGAAGCCTAAACATCAAACCATACCAGCGTGTTCTTACGAGTGTCACTTATTATATGAAGACATAATGTAATCCTTGATACATTTCCTGAAAAAAATGGGATAGTCACTTGTTGAAACGCACTTATCATTCAATTACTAGACCTGAGCTATATGGGTCTGAACAACAAATCAACTCAAAAAAAGTTAACTTTTAGAGAAGAAGAAGAAGAAGAAGGAGGAGGAGGAGGAGGAGGAGGAGGAGGAGGAGGAGAAGAAGAACAACAACAACCAACACAACAACAACAACAACAACAATGACATCGAAGAGGAGGAGACAGTCTCTCTGTAGTCGCTCAACGTGCTAGAAACTGCAGTCAAATCCCATCCAGCTTTCACCCAACCATTTTAAAAGAAAGGGCTCATTAAATAATAAATTTCTAAATACATTCTGTGTGATAAAAGACGATATGGTCACGACAGGAATGGCTTTGATCGGATGTCAAAGAAAACAATAACAACATCAATAATGAATATTTGTAGGACTTTTCATTGGAACAAGTTGAAACATATTCAACATTTAATAGTGAGTTACCATAGCTCGACCCCTTAATCTAGTTATCTTCTCCATCAACACAGCCCCACAAACTCTTCCATTCCAACACCATATTTAAACCGGGCTTATTTTCCATCAATTTTATTTGAATTTATTTTATCATATGTCTATATGCATGTATGCGTATACCTGTGGGTTTGTGTGCTGTGTTGTGTTCTGCGCGCACGCGTGTGTGTTAATCATGGAAATGTGTTAATAAAGATGCATCTTAATCTTGCTGTAGAAATAAGACTATAGATAAACTATAGGGGCTTTGGCGGTTAAAAGCTGGGAATGTTCGGCTTGTAAAAGACGAGTTAAGCGATCCCTGATAAGTCTCATGAGAGACAAAACTAGTGAGACTATCCTCATTCTTAACCGTCGAAATTCTTGCGATTTATCTGCACATTTTCACATCGAGATTAAATAATTTCTTCATTAAATCTCTATATAATAATGGATTCAGCAATTTTAGGGTGTGAAGTTAGTGGATTATACCAAGCGCAGTACTCGGCCCTGCGAAGATTAAAAGCAAAATCGACGAAGTTTGAAGGTGACTACAGTCCTTAAAATATGGGGATTATTGACCTTGCAGCAATTGAACTGTTTGATACTTGGGGATACTTGAGCACAATCTGACCGTAGTCGGTCTGTTCAGCATTCACTTTCTTTCATTTTTTGAGTGCCTATTAAAGTTATCTTCCTGACCATAATATGGTCAAGAAGGTTCCTCCAACTTCTTTGGTTCGCTTTCCACGAATCTATTTTTCAGTTGGTTCCCGTGTTTCTTTTGTATGCCTTTTCTACTTTTTACCCAATACATCATTTTACCTATGCATTTATTAATTGCGCCATCTTCTCAACTCTGCTTTCCATTCTTGTATACCCTCCTATACACCTTTTCACCAACTTTTAAGAATGCTGCTAAATTTTCCCTGGCATTTTTTCTCTTCTTGCCCGGTAGCAATTTATGGAAGACTGATGTTACTTTCCTCGCAAACATCAGCTCCGCAGGTGATCTACCTGTTGGTGTATTCGGATTTAGTGTCACACAGTACACTTTTAAAAACTGTTGTAGAGCTACCTCATCTGTGACTTCCTTGTTCGTCTTCCTTATAGATCTCTTGAAGGTATCGACAAAGTGTTCTGCCTGTCCGTTATATCTGGGATGGTATGGCGCAGTAGCTACATGTTCTACCACGAACATTTCACAAAAATTCCTAAATTAACAGACACAAACTGCATTCTATTGTCAGACACTATCTAGTCTTGGATGCCAAATCTTGCAAACAGTTCGTGTAAAAAATTTATCAGAGTTGAGGAGGTTGGTTTTTTAAACTTATAGATTTCAAGAAACTGTCAACCACTACTAAGTACTAAGAACCATTTAAAGGACCAGTGAAATCGACGTGTAGCCTCGATCACGGTACAGCTAGTTTCGAACAATGTTTACTTATTATCGTGAGCAGTTTTTCATTTCGTTATGACTTACATACTGGTTTTTCTAATCTGTTTTACTACAATTTTCTCTTTTATCCCAGAGCTGCATTTGAACCTTCGACTGAACCGACTAAATTTCCACACAAAACACTTATGGGCGTATTCCATACTATAAATATTCCATCCGCTCTGTGCCGAATAAATTAAGTGAACTTTTTAACACATATATCTTTACCTTTTTTGCTTGACCTCGAAATGTTACATTATATATAAATTCACCGAAAAAATATAGTCTTTTTCCCGTAACACCATGTGCTATCTTTTTAGATTTAATCAAATTCGGCTTACCGACATATTTACACGTTTTTTTCGTTTATAATGGTGATGTCACTGCCAGTGTCCAGTTGCATTTTAACACTTGTATTTCTGATTTTCACATTCACGAATTTCCTCATCGTTCTATTACCAATTTCTTCCGATAACATATTATTTATTGTATGTTCGATGACACACTATTATAAGTAGTATGTCTGATGACATACTATTTATGATATTATTTGTTATTGCTTCAGCTGTTGTTCTTGCAGTTTTAGCTGCTGCTATTTTTGTTCTTTCAGTTGTTGTTGTTGCAGTTTTTGCAACCCGAACAAATTGGCCGACAAATTTTCCATAATTGTACGATTTTTTTCTTTTTTTTTTCTTTTTTGTAAAATTTGCGCAACAAAACTTTGTGAGTTTATTAACTCCTCTTCGAGTTTCTATTAACTCCACATGAAATGGTGTATCCTCGTCGAGCTTATTAATTCCTCGCGAATTATTTAAATCTTCGTCACCACTGTTGTAATCCTTTTAATGTTGGATTTATATAACACCCACTTCGGTATACAATATACTTAGTAAGACCAGTAAAGACACGACTATCTCTGACCGGCCTACTACGTACTCCAGTACTTCACGTACTTCTCTTTATTTATAGTGACTATGTTAATCCATTCGTCACATGGTGGGGAGTATACCATTAGTACTAATTCCCTACAACGATAGTCTCGCCTCATTGGCCGCTATCCTGCAGCAAATAGGCGTTTAAACAAAGCACATACGCTATGTGCGCGTGACCGATGATGTTTACATTACTAGAGCTGCTTTTAATTCGTAATTCAATTTTCCTTCACATATGCTACGTCGCAGCACATCAGCAAATAAGAAACATAAAGAATCCCTCTCCGTTTCTCTCTCATCCCCCACATCTTTCTGTCAATTATTCACTCTATACCTTTGTTAATTTATCACGATTCCTTTCTAATTCTTTATTTCTATCGTAGAGTTCTGTCTTATCGTTCCAGCCCTCGCTTATTTGCACTGAGTCTTTCTCTCTTCATTCTTTTATTCATCCCACTGTATATTTCACTGCCTGCTCACTTGACTCCCTGTTTTGCTGACTTCCTTACTCTTAGAATGGATAGAAGATGAACACATTGGGATATATATATATATATATATATATATA
>NC_068986.1:92922791-92924485 GCF_001194135.2 Octopus bimaculoides | reverse complement strand
CTTCTTCCGTCACTCTCGGCACAGCTACTATTTTCTCTCTTCATTTTACTACGGAGTGACAGAAAAGAAAACTAGCAAGCCAAACAAAAATGAAAGAACTCCTGATTAGCCTATTGTAACACACACACACACACACACACACACATACACACACACACGCACACACACACATACACACACGCACGCACACACAACACAACAATAAACGATTCCTTGCAATAAACGTCAAGCTTAACTCATAACGACACTTCACTCCTGGAAAATCAAATTTCAGGGGTCTGTGGATACTGGATAGATTTAAATTCCTAAGTCTTTCCAGTCGAGCACACCTTCCACAAACTGACCTATGACTGAAGATAGGCTCGCGTTAACATATTTCATCCAAAGTCTATTAAAAAACTCGCGACGAATAACTATGCCACGAGGTAAAAAAAAAATATATAACTGAATGAATAATATTGTATATTTGACTTTATTGATTTTTAGTTAATCTGATGCTCGACAGATATTGGAGCATTGTTCTTGCTGTTGTTTATGTCGGTGTTGGTGTTGCTGATGTGATATTTCTCTTTTGTGTCTACATACATACATACATACATACATACATACATACATACACAGATGTATCTGTAAATGTTTGTGCGTATGTGTGTGTGTGTATATGTGTGTTTCTGTGTTCGCGCTAGCCTGTATGCACACACACACACACACACATAAATTTATATACATGTGTGTGTGTATATATATATATATATATATATAAAACACACATGTATAATATATATATTAAAATATATATAAACGTGTGTTTGTATATATATACATATATAATATATATATATATATATATATATATATATACATATATATATATATATAAATAATATATACATATGTATGTGTGTGTGTATAAAGATAAATAGATAAACAGAGAGACAGACAGACTGACAGACAGATAGGCAGACATAGGTAGACAGATATGCCTTATATACAGATACGCACAAACAACCATGCATACATACACACACACAGAGACGTGCACGCACACGTACACACACAAACACACGCATACACACACACAGACAGACATACACACACAAAACACCCACGGAAACATATACACACACACATACACACATAAACACACACACGCACGCACAATTGTCTTTATTATCTCGTGGGAATAAAATACAAAAAGCGCTCATTACATATCTCTGTTAGAAATGGTTAACTTCAAAGCAGAACCACCTCCTGAATCCTAACAAAAAGTACTCGACGTCATCGACCAAATTGACCAATCAAAGACGTCCAATACTTCTAACTATCCTAATTGCTGTTTATTTTGCATTGTTTCGGATTCACTGATGTGTACTGCAGAACGTTGACTAGAAAGTCAATTGCACAAAACCTAATGATAAAAAAAAAAATGTAATCATGACTTAAAAACATGGAATGATGCGTATGTGTGTGAGTGAGTATCCATCCATCCGTCCATCCATCAATCCAGTCATCCGTCTATCCATCCATTCATACATACATTCAAACACACACAAACACATATATATTTGTGTGCGTATGAATATATGCATAATAAATATATATAGCATATATATACATATACATTTTTATGCATATGTAAATTTATATGCATATATACACATATATGCATATATATATATATATATATATATATA
>NC_068986.1:92919700-92920685 GCF_001194135.2 Octopus bimaculoides | reverse complement strand
TTTTCCTGTCTTGGTTTGTGTTTGCCACCTTGGAATCCTCTGTGTAGTGGGTTGATCCACTACTCAGGAAGAGACTATTCTAGAGTACGTCCTGTCTGGTCTTCGAAACGTCTAGATAGAATAGAGACAGCTGATGAAGGGATATTCCAAGGGGCTTTCCGTTTTCCTATGTGTTCGTTCCGTTGTCTGTAGTTTATTGTTCTAACGTCCTGTACCCTGATATGCATGTATATACACATGTAGATGTAAGTATGTACATATATGTGTGTATACATGTATATATATTCTTTGTATTATATATATATATATATATATATAGTAAGGGCGTGGTACATGTAATGTATTAGCAGACGCTCAGGAATGGAAAGAAGATGATTTAACGTTTCGAGCAGACGCTCTTCTTCGGAAACAGAGAAAAATCCAAAAGAAGGGAAGAAGGAGGAAAAAAATCGCCGATGGCTCACATGTGGTTACATTTTGGAATGACAGGAAGGGAATGGGAGAAGAAAAAGTTCTTTCTAAGACAGGAGAGTGTAAGAGAGGGAGGTATGTATGTGTATGTGTGTGTATGTGCATGCGCGCAGGTCTCTCGGTGTGTAATAGCACGTGTGTGTGCGTATGTGGTTTTGGCTGTTTATATCTATATTTGAGAGTGAACTTTGTGTCGCTTGCTGTTGTAGGAAGAATATAGTGTGTGTCTCACCTTGCTAACTATCATGATAGTTAGCAAGGTGAGACACACATAAGAAAGAAGGAAACAAAGAACCACTGATGAGGTCACAGAAGTGTGACGAAAGAACTCTGGCCGAAATAAGATTAAGATTAATGTAATATAAAGCTGAAGGAAATTAACACCAAATATACAGTGCGTGTGTTTTTATTGGCTAAACTGGCAATATGACCATCCCCAAGTACAACAACATCTGTTTCAACACACGATTTCACATCAAAAATCTTGCAAAACAAATATATATATATATATATA
>NC_068986.1:92916973-92919644 GCF_001194135.2 Octopus bimaculoides | reverse complement strand
GAAATTCTGTCTGTGAGTGTGTTTGTGGAGTTTTTAGCTAACTGCTCCTACATCGTTTTATCGATTTTGGTGGAACTTGACGCGTGAGTAGAACTCATGACTGGAAACCTCATGGCACACTCAGATCATTGAAAAAAATCGATAATAGAGCCCCTGCAAGGGATCCTTATATTTCTAATATATTTTATTTCAAAAACCATTCCCTGGAATGGATCGTTATATATATAGGCAAGGGAAATAACCCATTCATTTTCCTAGATTATTTGGTAAAAATGAAATTGAGTATGCGAATTTCTTAGTATTTGAACTGTTAGAGTTATTTTTGCAATTTATTCAGTACAACCCTTAAACCAGTAAATAATATTTTCCTAAACAATAGATCCACTTACTTCGGTTAGTGACTTATTCACAAATATACCAACACTAGCGCCCCTGAGGGTAATATTCTCTGTGAACGCACAAAAGCCCTTTTCATATTTATTTACTTTGAATAGTTATTATCTCATATCTGATTAGCTTGTGTGTGTGTGCGTACGTGTGTGTGTGTGTGTGCGTACGTGTGTGTGTGTGTGTGTGTGTGTGTGTGTGTGTTTGTGTGTGTGTAGGTATGTATCTATCTGTGTGTGTCTGTGTTTGTCCTCCATCACCGCTTGACAACCGTTGTGGTGTGTTTACGTCTCCGTTTTCTAGCGGTTCAATAAGCTAGGCCACTGGTTTTAAATTGATATTAATCAAATTAATATTCAATTTCTCACCCTTATTATTTAAATTTAAATAACCATGTTCTCTAACCGGCAAAATTCACTGCAGAGAATTATTTTCTGCAGAATTATTAACGGTATTTGATACGAAGACTTTTGAAATATAACTCCAAATGTAAACCCTCTAAGAATTATGGCAATTCCCTATGAGATAGAAATAAAATAGAATTGTAAAACAAGAGTTTGTCCTTATAAAATGTATGTGGTTAATAGTAGGACTATGCATAATAGTTTTAATAAGTTGTTTTCCCATGTTTTTAGCCGGACCACGAAGAGAAAGAATCGATCAACCAGCGAGCCTTATATCATGTGAAATAGCAAACAGTTCTCAAGCCACCCTTGACTGAAAGAAAAGAGTGGACTATTAAGTGCGGTTAAATGCTATACACGGTATCAGTAGCGGAGGTAGCGAGTGACGGTGGTAGTGATGGTGGTGGTGATGGCGATGGTGGTCGGTGGTCGTGGTCGCTGCGGTGGTGATTGTGATGCCTGTGGTCGTGGTGGTGGTGGTCGTAGTGAAGGTGGCGCTGGTTGTAGTGTTCGTTGTGATGATGGTTACGTTGATGGTGGTGGTGATGGTGGCGGCGGCGGCGGAAGACGTCGGCTATCTATTCCCCTGTGCGTGTAGTGCTTGTTATGCTGTGGCTGTTGCGCAAAAAAAAGCATTAAGGCTGAAGCATCTACATAGATTCCTGAACAGCACGCAGGTATAGTCATCTTTGCCAGGCGCATTTTCCCACGGCTAGTTACAGTTTTCTTGGATTCAAGCAAGACGAAGACTGGATGCACTACATCTTGGATATAGTCAGGTCCTCAAAGCTCTGCACCTGTTAAGTTATGTGAACGGTGGAACTTTTACATTGGCATTCCATTGAGAACTAATGAGAGTAAGAGCGACAATAACCTTGGAATAAGCCTGAACGTCAACTAGAATCAGTTGGTTAGTCTGTTTCGGAAGATTTTCGGACCGGTAACTATAAATACCTCCCGGAAACCTCTGTTCTAGAAGTACCACGAGAGAACATTGCCATTTCGAACACAGAAGTGCCATCACAGAGAGGTTTCATTAGCTGGGACTCTCCAAGACGCTCTCAGAGTGACGCAGTCGTTCAGTGTCTGATCATAGTGGTGTTTTATCGAATATATGTTGCAACATGTAGGGCGTATCCAGTTGATGAGCAAGTTGATGTAAAAAAAACTGCCCCGTCACTTTCCGTTAACAGAGTATGATCGACTAAGATAGTTTTCTTTCCTCTAATGACTGCAGCGATAGAGGTCGTCCTGTTACAAATATCTTCCTTTCCACCAAACACTCAACATTTTTGAAGTGTCGTTAAGAGAGGAAAATGAGTGCAAAGAGGAAGATGCTTCCCTCTTTAAATTTTTTGAAAGATAAGTGAAAGTGGATGACTGACTTCTGGGAAAGAGGCCTACTCAGCAGATATCTGTAAACCGGAGTGGGAGAGGTCACTTGATCTTAGTTGTTTGGGTAATCATGGATCTATGGGCTTTTTTTTTTTGTGTGTCCCTTTGTAGCTGTCCTTCTTGTTGGGGACTTTACCTCGTATTTTACCGATACCTGCTGTTGTTCTTTTCTTTGTACACGATTCGATCCCGTCATTTGTATTGTCCTCTACATCTTGTGACTAATAAGGAAATGATTATTTTTTATTTGGTCAACTTTGCCTTTAATTCTTACGGGGTCGGTAAAATAAAGTACCTATCAAGTGTTGGAGCTGATGTAATCGATTTAACCCCGTCCCCTAAAACTGCTGGCTTTGTCCCAAAATTTTAAACCCTCCTCCTCCTCCTCGTCATCATCATCATCATCATCATCATCCTCATCCTCATCATCATCATCATCATCATCATCATCATCATCATCATCATCATCATCATCATAATCATCA
>NC_068986.1:92915617-92916940 GCF_001194135.2 Octopus bimaculoides | reverse complement strand
TCCTCCTCCTCCTCCTCCTCCTCCTCATCTTCCTCCCCCCCTCCCCCTCCCCTCTCCCCTCCTCCTCAATCATCATAATCATAATCATCATCATCATCTTCCTTCTCCTCCTCCTCTTCCTCGTCGTCGTCGTCCTCATTATCATCATCATGATCATCTTCATTATCATCATTGTTGAGGTTGTTGTTGTTGTCAAGGCGGGAAAGTGGCAGAATTGTTACCGCAGCGGACAAAATGCTTTGCGGCATTTCTTCCGTCTTTACATCCAGAACTTCAAATTCCAACTCTGCTTTTCATCTTTTCGGGGGTCGATAAAATAAAGTACCTGTGAACTAGTGAAGTCAACGTAATCGACTGGCTCTTTTCCCAGTTGCTGGCCTTTTACCAAAGTTTGAAACAATTATTATTAAAGGTTTGTAGAATGTGAAGAACAACAGAGTATTTAGACTAAATACCTCACACAGACTTCTGTTGCTTTATCTACAAAATGAATTCAACTACCAGCGAGCTCTTCTTTCTCTTTCATTCTTGTAATGTAGACAAATCAATACACCTATCTTAATGTACAGACTTCTGTTTCCACTCTTTGATCATTATATCCGAGTAGTTTACTTTGATCTCCTTGTCGTTCTGGATAAGCAAAAGTAGCAGACGTAATGCATCACCCGCTTTAACACACCCAGTCTTGTTCAGTGTCCAGTCTGTTGAAAATAAACCAATGCGGATAAGCTACTCATGGCTTCTTACTCGGTTTTCATCCACCAGTTTGGGAAAACTTGCAAACACTGAACGTTGCCCTTCTGACCCCGTTTACTTCCCCTACATAAAAAAAGAAAAAAGAAAACATGAGTTTGGTTATTTGGTTGGCATGTTTGCTTCGCGACCACATTGTTCTATGATTGATTCCAGAAATGGCAGTGAATATGCTTTCTACAAGTTTGAGCTGACCAAAGACTTGTGAATAGAATTTAGGAGATAGAAACTCTACACAAGCCCGTCATGAATTACATACGTACACACACGCGCGCACACACACTCACACACGTACATATATACATATATGAATGCAATCATATATATATACGCAAACATACATACATACATACATACATACATATGGTAATATTGATCTCCAACTTGACGTAGGGGCTGTGTTAGAACACAAAATACTGCGTTCTGACACAACCTCCACGTTATGTTGGAAATCAAGATGACCTTTTGGTAGTAATACTGAGTCTGTCTCTAATAATTGTGTGTGTGTGTGTGTGTGTGTGTGTGTGTGTGTGTGTGTGTGTGTGTGTGTGTGTGTGTGTGTGTGTGTGT
>NC_068986.1:92913453-92914810 GCF_001194135.2 Octopus bimaculoides | reverse complement strand
TATATATATGCATACAGAGGTTGGACAAAATACTGGAAACACCTAGCATCATAGCATCATAATTTTGAAATATCTATAAAACCATCAAAAGCCTGTTTATTTATTTATTTATTTTTTTTATTTAGTATTAGTGTTGCTTGATATGTTTTACTAAAATTGCTGTTTCTTTCAGGTATCATCAGAAAAAGGTAATTAAAATTTATTAAAATGACAGATCTATCGGACTTTCAAAAAGGTCAAATTGTTGGTGCTTGTATGGCAGGCGCTAATGTAATGAAAACAGCCGAAATGATTGGTGTATCAAGATGTACTGTCTTGAAAGTAAAGACAGCTTTTGAGAAAGAGGAAAAAATCTCGTCGAAACAAAACTCCGGAAGAAAACCAAAACTTTCAGATAGGGACCGTCGGACTCTCACTCGAATTGTTAGAAAGGATCACAAAAGTGCAGCTCCCAAAATTACTGCAGAGCTTAATGACTACCTCGGAAACCCAGTTTCCACAAAAAATGTTCGCCGGAAGCTGCACAAAGCCAGATTTCACGGGAGGGTTGCAATCAGAAAACTTCTACTTTCAAAAACAAACGTTGCAAAGTTTATAGAGTGGAGTAAAAACCCACAGAATTAGTCCCTAGAGCAGAGGAAGAATGTTATTTTCTCGCACTAATCATCCTTTACCTTATTTCCGACCCCCCGGCCGAGTATACGTGTGGAGACAGCCAAAAGAAGCATTTACCCAGACTGCCTTCTTTCAACTGCTAAACATGGAGGAAGATCTGTGATGATCGGGAGGTGGGGCTATATCTTGGAAATCCGCCGGCTCAATGGTTTCCCTTCATGACAGAAATAATAGTCAAGACTATTTAAGCGTTTTATCTGATCAAATTCATCCTATGGTTGCTGAACTGTTTCCAGAGGGAAACGCAATCTTTCAGGATGATAATGCACCAATTCACACAGCTAAAGTTGTTACTGAAAGGCACGAAGAACATTCTAGTGAAGCTGAACATCTTATCTGGCTTCCACAATTCCCAGATCTCAATATTACTGAACATTTATGGTGCATTTTAGAAAGAAAAGTAAGAAGTCGATATCCTCCACCATCATCACTACAAGAACTGGAGACTGTTTTAGCTGAAGAATGGACAAAAATTCCTTTAGAAACAATTCAAACTTTGTACGAGTCCATAGCTCGTAGAATTCAAGCTGTAATTACTGCCAAAGGTGGCCCTACTCCATATCAAAATAAATTTGTTTGAAATTTTAAGATGTTTCCATTATTTTGTCCAGTCCCTGTACATACAAATATTTGTGTGTGTGTATGCATGTGTAAATATAAATAAATGAATATATATATATGT
>NC_068986.1:92911574-92913140 GCF_001194135.2 Octopus bimaculoides | reverse complement strand
ATGAATTCTCCCTATAGATTGGTTGAAATTACCGAAATACGACAATTTTAACACGAAATAACTTCGTAAATAGAAACTTTTCTCAACAACGCTAAAGGTAAAAGATAGTTTGAAAGAGTTTAGTTACAAAAAAATTAATTTTTCGATCTGCCGTTGAAAGTGAAAAGATCCTTGAATTGTATTTATTATAATTTGATATAAAACAAACATTAATATGCATGTATGCGAGCGTGCGTATGTGTGTGTGCGCGTGTGCGTGTGCTAGTATATGCATGCCGCCAAAAATGACAACTGCTAAAAAAAATAAGCAAAAACTGTATTCAATAAATGCATTGACACAACATATATTCTATATATTTGGTATAATCTTGCTATACACATTATATATTGTCAGGCTAGATTCTGATGAAAGTTTATCAAAAGTTGTATGCTTTGTCAAAAATCAGTGAAGCATGTATACCATATACTTGTAATATAAATATCATTACATGTCGTATATCTAAAGCTGATACTGCGAAACAGACATACATACATCACAATAGACAAATTTTATTTAATTTACGTTCGCTGTATTTATTCCCTGTGGCTAATATATATGAGTTTCTGTATAAGATATATTACAATCTTCATGAACTAAACTGTTCATATTTATCTATACACATATACAGTATATACATTTCAAATATTGCCTGTATACATTAAACAGCGCATCAAACTTTACTAAAAGTAATTTAAACTTTCCTTCGTTGAGCTGTTTGTGAACATATATGGAATAACATATCCATGGTCGTTTTTAATATACATACAGTTCCATGCTTAATTAAGCAGATGTTTTATTACGATATTTCTTTTTGCGATGAGTCTGTTTCCAGTCCGACTTCTTTGATCATCACTTCTGTCAATGTACAACGAGTTAACTCTAACTTTCTGCATGTGCATAAATACACAACTAATATTTTATTATAGAAGATAAACAATAAATGTCGTTGTGTATGTTCGTCGTTAAATGGAAACGAATTTTTCAGTTCTTACATTGAACTACATGAAACTTACTGTGTAAACAATAAATATAAATAAATAATTTAGCGACACAGAATACATACATACATACATACATACATACATACATACATACATACATACACACATACATACATACATGATGATGGCCGTCCACTCGTGACGGAGGAAGACCATTGCCGACCTTCAGGAACATTGTGCGCTCTAGGACTAACATTTTGCATTTACGGCTCCATTGTTGGCTTATGAGCCCTGCTCTTGACAAGCATACACGACTGCAAACATTGCAGACCAAGCTTTCCCCATTCACTATACGAGCCGTGCGCTTTCGCGCAGCTCACTTAAGTTCTTCATGCTGGATACGTGCTCTCTCAAAAGTGTTGATCCCCTCCTTAACCTGCTTCCTCCATCTGTGGCGATGACAGGCATTGTTCTCCCAGTCAGTGTCCTGCATATCACAAGCCTTTAATGAGGACTTGACACAGTCCTTAAATCGCAGCCTCGGTTTCTGCCGGAGTATCCTTCCATTCACAAGTTCTCCATATA
>NC_068986.1:92905476-92910540 GCF_001194135.2 Octopus bimaculoides | reverse complement strand
CGTTCTGAATGTGGTTTAGAAGCTGTATCAAAAGCAACCTTTGCTACCTCTTAAAAATCACACAGAGATTTAGAAAGTTGTTCTGCACGAAATCAGTTATCCTCGATGTCGATCTCACCAAACCTCCAAATACTCTAATGATATGAGAGGTGAGTGAGATGGTTCGGCGATTTAGCTCTGCTGCAAACGGCTTATTTTCTGGGATAGGAAATGTATCTACATGTATATATAGATGCATATCTGGGTACAGGACGTCACAAAAAACGTGGACAAAATGAAAAACAGAACATAAACAGAGCACAGAAAACACACAGGCCACATAGAGAACATTTCCTTCATCAGCTGCCGCCTTTCTAAAACTACACATACACATACACAGATAGACTGATAGATAGATAGGTAGGTAGGTAGGTAGGTAGGTAGGTACGTACGTACGTAGGGAGGTATATCTATCTATGTATATGTGTATATATGTATGTGTGTGTGTGTATGTGTGTGTATATACACATGCATACATCCATACATGAGTGAGTGGCTTGGAGTGTCTGTGTACGCGCGCGCGTGTGTGTATAGGTAAACTTACTTGGAAATGGATGCGTGGCGAAGAATAGTGAGATGACTACAGTTACTGTGACATCACTACCTGCGTCTGCTTCACCAACAGCCGGAAATCAACATTGTCACCACTCGCTGAAATTTAAGTCAGCAATACAGTGAAACGACGTCAGGATTGTGACACAGCCAAACCCTTTTACCGTAATCAATGGACCTTCAACATGGTCGTTCGACTTCTCAGGGTTCTCTCAAACCTCACTCTACCATCTTAAAAAAAAAAAGAACGCATTAAATAAGCTATTTTAAAAAGTGACCAGGCGTGGCGATGTGATAAGGAGCTTGCTTTTGTACCATAGGGATCTGGGTTTAGTCCTACTCTGTGGCACTTTGGGAAAGTGTCTTCTGCTATAGCCTCAGACCAATCAAAGCCTTGTGAGCAGATTTGGTTGGCGGAAATTGTAAAGGTGTGCATTCCCGGCTTTTTTTCTTCGATTGCTTCTCGGAGGCGTTTCAGTAGCTGAGAATAATACAACCCTGTCACGGTGTGACCCTTTTCAAGGTAATCGATCAGCAAGACACCTTGAGAATTAAAATAAAAGAAGAAAAAAAACTGACGCCATGACCTTGCCAGCTGAATGAATGACCCTGGCCTTCTTTGGGGTAGGAGAAGATGTGTGCTTCCACTGCTTTGATTGTTCTTTGGTTTCAGGTTGGTAGTGATGGACCCAACTTCTGTCCATAGTAATGAAACGAGCAAGAAAATTATCTTCGTCAGCTTCAAACAGTTCCAGATTGCTCGTGGACAAAGTGCTCCTGGTGCGTTTCTGGTCAGGAGTCAAAAGGCGAGGGACCCACCTTGCAGAAACCTTTGAGAACCCAAGTTCTTTTGTCACAATGTTGTCTGCTCTTTCAGTTGAGATGCCCAGTCTCTCGGCTATCTAACGACATGATATTTGGTGATCTTGCATTATCATACCAAAAGCAAGGTCAAGGTTGTCCTCGGTGGCTGCAGCTGGAGGTCTCCCTGATCTGGAATCATCTTCCACACACTTCCTGCCACGCTTGAAATTCATTTACGCAGCGTTTGACTGTTGCATTTGAAGGATCATTGTTAGTTAAGGTTCTCACTATATCTTCATGGATTTCTGATGGAGTCATGCCTTTCAAATGAAGGTACTTTATAACAGCACGATACTCAGTCTTCTCCATTTTCTTCATTTTCCTTGTAACCTCGTCACTTGTTTATTCAAAAATCTGCAAGAACAACAAAATTAAAATATCAGAATCATGAAAATGAGCAAGAATACTCCGAAAAGACTGTACTTACCAGAAAAAATTGTTTCAACTATTTAGCAGCCCCGTTTCTAGGTTAGGCTCTAAATTTTTACATAGACTTCTCGTACATCCATCCATCCATCCATCCATCAATCCATCCATCCATCCATACATACATACTTGCAAACAAACAAAAATACCTTATTCTTGATGTTGAAATTCCAATGAAGAAACCGGCTCTTTCTCTATTGGCAAGAAATCTTGAAATAAACTGAATAATGACATACATACATACATACATACATACATACGATGGGTTTCTTTCAGTTTCCATCAACCAAATCCACTCACAAGGCTCGGAGTTATAACCGAAGACACTTTCCAGTGCAACGCAGAGGGATTGAACCCCAAACCTCATGACTTGGAAGCAAACTTCTCGTCTTCACATCCATGCGCGTACGTGCATTAATATGAATGCATGAAATAAGGCGGCGAGCTAGCAGAATGGTTAGCACACCGGGAAAAATGCTTGACGGTATTTCGTCCGTCTTTACGTCAGAGTTCAAATTCCGCCTTAGTCGACTTTGCCTTTCGTCCTTCTGGAATCGATAAAACAAGTATTAGTTGAAGATTGGCATCAAAGTAATCGATTTACCCCACCATCAAACTTTCTGGCCTTGTACCCCCACCCCACCAAAAAAAATTGAAGCCAATATGAATGTATGAAATATTTACTTACTAACTTACTTAAGTAGTGGAGGCGCAATGGCCCAATGGTTAGGGCAGCGGACTCACGGTTTCGATTCCCAGACCGGGCGTTGTGAGTGTTTATTGAGCGAAAACACCTAAAGCTCCACAAGGCTCCGGCAGGGGATGGTGGCCAACTCTGCTGTACTCTTCCACCACAACTTTCTCTCATTCTTTCTTCCTGTTTCTGTTGTACCTGTAATTCAAAGGGTCAGCCTTGTCGCACACTGTGTCACGCTGAATATCCCCCGAGAACTACGTTAAGGGTACACGTGTCTGTGGAGTGCTCAGCCACTTGCACGTTAATTTCACGAGCAGGCTGTTCCGTTGATCGGATCAACTGGAACCCTCGACGTCGTAAGCGACGGAGTGCCAACAACTTACTTATGTGTGTGTGTGTTTGTGTGTGTGTGTGCGTGTGTGTGTGTGTGTGTTGTTCATGGATGAAGAGACGGAAGTTCTTGTGATAGAGAGATGTGAAGATCGAAGAGTTTTGTCTTGTACAGTAGCTTATTGTTGAACAACACCTCGTGTATGTAATTTGGTAAGTGGAAACTGTGCGTTAGCTCATCGTATACGTACATGTGTTTGCATGTATATATATATATATATACGTAAATGTAAATGTATATACATACATAGACACACATACATGTATACAACACATATATATAATGTACACACATACATATGTTCGTGCATATACACTATTAATTGTGGTATAGAGCTAGAAATACCAGCCAAATCCCCCTCAGGACATACCTTTTCATCTTAGAAAAAAAGAACGACACTTTGCTTAGATACATGCTGAAGTTATGGTAAGGTCACGGCTGCAATCCCTTTGATCATAAGTCTGGTTCTGAGCCTGCCTTTGGCTAGAAAAGCAAAAACAACAAAAACACTATTTTACTATTGCTATTCCCGCTTCTATTACTACCATGGATACAACAACTGCAACTACTACTACTACTGCTACTGCTGCTGCTGCTGCTACTGCTATTGCTGCTGCAGATAAGAGGGTGCTGGCTTTGCAGTAAAATGTACAAATCCGCAACAATTAAATAAGAAAATCAATAAATCAATAGAAGCACACTAGAGTTATTTCCCTTTAATCGTTTCTTCTTGTTACTTCTAGTTTTTCCTCTTTTCTTTTCTCTTCTCTTTCTCTCTCTCTCTCTCTCTTTCTTTGTCTCTTCCTTCCTCTCTGTCATGGACTCCCCCACACACCCACACGAACATATACACACACACGCACACATTTCTTTTACTCTCTCTTTCTCTCACTGTCATGCGCACACACTCGCGCGGGCACACACACACACACACACACACACACACACACAATCTATTGCTTTTTACTTTCGCTCCCTCCCTCCCTCTCTCTCTCTCTCTCTCTCATACACTATATCTATCTTTCTCTTCTTTCTCTCCCTTCTCCTCTCTCTATCCGTCCTCTCTTTCTGCTTCTTTTTTATTCCCCCTCCTACTCCTACGACTTTATCAATTTCATCGAACAGTTACCTTGTTCTTTCTTTTCTTCTATTTCTTGTTATCCTCACTGTTTAATCTTTCTCATTCCTCCCCCACTCTCTCTCTCTGTCTCTCGCATTTTCTTTCATTCTTTCTCTTCTCCTTCTTCTTCCAGTTATCGTCTGCTTCTGTATAATTGCTTATCAACTCTGTCTTTCTCAAACTCACACTCTCTCCCTTTTCACTCTCACACGTTCGCTCTTTCTCTCTTTCTCATGACCACACACTCTCTCTCTTTCTTTCTCTCTCTCTCTCTCTCTCTCTCTTTCTCATGCCCACACATTCTTTTCCCCTCTCTCTCTAACTCGCATACGCTCACTATCTCACACACACGCTCTCTCACACTCACCCTCTTTCACACCCATTCACTCTCTCACACACACGCTCTCTCACATTCACCCTCTTTCACACCCATTCACTCTCTCACACACACACTCTCTCACACTCACCCTCTTTCACACCCATTCACTCTCACACACACACACTCTCTCACACTCACACTCTTTCACACCCATTCACTCTCACACACACACACTCTCTCACACTCACACTCTTTCACACCCATTCACTCTCTCACACTCACACTCTTTCACACCCATCCACTCTCTCTCACACACTCTCTCACACTCACACTCTTTCACACCCATTCACTCTCTCTCACACTCATACTCTTTCACACCCATTCACTATCACACACACACACTCTCTCACACTCACACTCTTTCACACCCATTCACTCTCTCTCACACACCCTCTCTCTATCTCATACGCTCACGCAGATACACTCTCTCGCTCTCTCTCTCTCTCTCATACACACATACATTCTCCCTCTCTCATAAACTCTCTCTCTCCCACACACACACAGAGGTCTCTCTATTACTTATTAGCCTTTCTTTTCTCCACAAATTACTTTTCCTTCACTAATTTTTCCTCGCTTTGGTCTTTTCTTTGTCTCTT
>NC_068986.1:92902543-92905433 GCF_001194135.2 Octopus bimaculoides | reverse complement strand
CTCTCTCTCTCTCTCTCTCTCTCTCTCTCTCTCCCTTTCTTTCTCAATTTCCTTTAAGGGCCTAGTCATGGAATCTAAGGCAATGTCCATGACTTTTTCTTCAGGGGCCTCCAACATTAATGGAAGAAACGAGAGAGGTTACGTTTACACCGGAGACCTGTCTCGGATGATTGCATCGGGATGCACTCCCACGAAAGACACTTACAGACCAGTTACGGATAAAAGTCTACAATTAAAAAAAAAATGGTATAAAAACAGAAATGGTTCCGCTGACAGGATTCCGTACAGTCTTTACTTATTAAATTTCACGCAAGAAACTTCGGTCGACACGCGGTCATGGAAATCGAACCAGAAACCAAGTAGTTGTAAAACGGACTCTTTAACCACTCAGCCATGCCGGCACGCACGTCAGCGTGTGTGAGTCTCTCTCTTTCTTTATTTTCCCTTTCTTTCTCTTTTTCTCTCCCCCTCTGTCTCCTTTTCTCTTCTTCTTTCTCTCTCTCTTTCTCTCTCCCTCTCTCTTTCCCTCTCATGTGATCGTCTGCTTTTGTTTGCTTGCCAGCCCTACCCTTACTTTTCGTTCTCCTCCTGCTCCTACTACGACTTCTGCCTCTTTCTCTATCTGTTTGTTCCCTTTTCACTCACTCACTCACTCACTCAAACACTCAATCAATCAATCAATCAATTACTCACTCACTTATTCAATTCCTTTTTTTCTCTTTCTCTCCCTCCTTCTTTTTCTCTCTCATTTATTCTCTCTTTCTCCCTCAATCTAGCCCTTCCTCCTTCTCTCCTTCTTTCCCTCTCTCTCCTCTCTCTTTCCATCTCTCCCTCCTTCTTTTTCTCACTCATTTGTTCTCTCTTTCTCTCTCAATCTAACCCTTCCCCTCTCTCCCCTCTCTCCCCTCTCTCTCCTCTCTCCCCACTCTCTTTCCGTCACTCTCTCTTTCCTTCGTTCACTCACTCTCGTTCTACTATTATAGTCGTCTGCTTGTTTTAAAATTCTCTCTTTTTCTTTCTGCATTACTCTCTCTTTTCTCCCCCTTCCTCGCCTCTCTCTCTCCCTCTCTCACACTTTCTCTCTGTCTTAGTTTCCCCTCCACCTCCTATTCTCTCTCTCCTTTTATTTCTCCTTCCATTCTTACCCTCCCTCTTTCCTGAGTATGTCTATGTCGACTTGCCACTTCTCTCTCTCACCCTCACTTTCACTCAGTCTTTCTTTCGGTCCCTCTCTCTTCCATGCATGTTTATGTCAATTTGCCACTGCTTTCTCTCTCCTTCTCTTTCTCTCTTTAGCTCTCTCTATCTCTCTTTACCTCTCTCTCTCTATCTACCAGTCAAACTATCTCTCGCTCTCTCTTTCACTCTCTCATTATCCATCTCCTCAGCTCTCACCCTTTAGTAGAAAATGCTAATAGTGGTGGTGGTGGTGGTGGTGGTGGTGGAGATGATGACGTATGTGATAATGATGGCGGTGATGCTGTTCCTAGTAATTACGATAGTGATGATGATAGGTAGTCGTTAGGTTGTTATTTAGCCCTGAGAGACAACCACATTATCAAAAGTGCTCCAGTCATGACCAAACAGTTATTTGCTCAATGTATCTACGACTACGTTATTCCAATGTGTTTTATCTTCTTCTACAAAACGGTGGGTTGTAATTTGAAGGACATTTAGCTGCTATATCTAGCAGACCGAGCGATCATATAGAACTTCTCCCAGTATCTTGCTTGCTTGTTTGTAGTTCAAGCTCTAGATCCGTCTCAGTCAAAGACCTTCAGAATACAATCATCCAGTTTAATTTGTATGAATAGTCTGCCCAAAGCTGCTTTATCCAAAGTGCCATTTTTTTTTTCTGTACGGTAAGCTGTAGTTTAGAGGATATTTGGTTGTTGTTTCTAGCACGTAGAGGCAGGTTTTGAGAGAGAATGTAGTAACGTTGCTGGTGGATATAATGGGTGATATATAATGGGTAGTGGAGGTGGTTATGGAAGACGGTGAAAGGAAATAAAGTGTAGGCTGTAGTGGGGTGTGATGCCTAGTGATGATGACGGTGATGCTGACGGAGGTGGTGATGGTGATGGAGGTGGTGACGATGGTTGTTGTTTTATGTTAGAATAATACAAATACATCTCCTAAATACACTCACGCATACATACATACATACATACATACATACATACATATATATATATATATATAGAAATAGAGAGAGAGAGAGAGAGAGAGAGAGAGAGAGGGAGAGAGAGAGAGAGAGAGAGAGAGAGAGATGGGCAAGCAGACAGACAGGTAGATAGGCGGACGGACAGACAGACAGGCAGGCAGAAACAGATAGACAGACAGATAGATAGACAGATAGACAGATAGACAGAAATAGATAGATGGATAGATAGATAGATAGATAGATAGATAGATAGATAGATAGATAGATAGATAGATAGATAGATAGATAGATAGAAATAGATAGATAAACAGACAGGCACACTGATAGATAGATAGATAGATAGATAGATAGATAGATAGATAGATAGATAGATAGATAGATAATTGATATGTTGAAATAGACAGGAAAAATAACTGTTGTTTAAGACTTTCTTGTGTATTTAAATAAGTTTAAATGATACACAATGTTGCTTGAAATCTCATATATATATATATTCAACACCATAATCTTAAATTTCATTCTATAGCATGCACACACAGACACACAGACACACAGACACGCGCGCGCGCACGCTTGCATGCGTGAACACAAACACACGTACGGGCACGTGAACGCACTTGTACATATATATATATATATATACACACATGCATACATGTTACACAAATGTGTGTGTGTGTGTATACATATACATATATATTAATTATACCTATATATATATATATA
>NC_068986.1:92897915-92902513 GCF_001194135.2 Octopus bimaculoides | reverse complement strand
AGTATGCAGATGAGGTGATTAATCATACCTTGTGTATCGATACATACATACATGGGTATAGATAAATAGATAGATAGATAGATAGATAGATAGATAGATAGATAGATAGACAGACAGACAGAAACAAATAGATAGATAGATAGATAGATAGATAGATAGATAGAAGAAGATATTAGTATATTGAACCTAATGAAATCTAGGCAAAGAAATTGTGTGGGTGTGAAAGACTAAGGGAGGTAACTCTTCTGTTCTTTATTTTACCTTTCTGTATTAAATATTTGTTATGCCGCGAAATCCATGATTTAATTCGTCCTGCGAGTTAATTTCAAACTGTCTTTGATAATTATTCTCTGACAGCCTTTATATTCTGGAAAGCGCCGCGGGCAATTAGAAGATTGTCAGATTGTATAACGAAGCATTACCGGAAGCAAATAGATGAAAAACATCCTATATTAGACCGAATATCTGACTACAGCCGCTTGGTATCGAAGAAAAAAGTGCGGACGCTACAAACAAGATAGAAACAACCAACAATCAATCTCTATGAACACTATGGAAGCTAGCATCTATCATTTGGGATGGATGATGGAAGCAGGTTATGAAATAGCTGAGAACTGGAATTTTTGTTTTGTTATATTTCTTGAGTTTCAAAACACGTGAAGCCAGTTACCCGTTTTCCATGGCGTGTAAGTAACCGAGGTCACGACAATCCCTACATGAACAGGACACTGGTTCGTTGCTGGGTTTAAGGCCAGCAAATTTGAAGGGAGAGGACAGGTCGATTACATTGAACCTCATTACTTGACTGGTACTTATTTAACGAACACCGAAGGCTTGAAAAGCAAAGTTGAACCTCGGCAGGTTATGAACTCAGAACCTAAAAGAACTGGAAGAAATGCTACTAAGCATTTTGTTCGACGCGCTAATAATTCTGCCATCTCGCCGGAAAAGAAAAAAAGATAATAATAACAAGAGCACTCAGAGAGTGCAAACCACCGCCAAAGCAACACCAATGTCCTCTCAACGATTAATCAGTGATGGTTTTTAAAATGAAAATATCTGAAATCAACTCGACTGATCTCACAAACGAGAATACTCAAAATGAACCCGACCGCTCTCTAAAAATTAAGTAAAAACCCGGAAAAATAATCCAGATCGATCCCAAACTCTAATCAGTTCGTGCCAGTCACGAGGCCAAACATCCCTGAAAGTTTCATCTGAATCCATCCAGGGGTTCTTAAGACATCTTGTTCACGAGCAAACAAACAAACAAACAAACAAACAAACAAACGCGACTGAAAACAATCCCTCCACCTTAGCGAAGACGGAGGCAATAATAACGTGAACGTGGTTCTAACGACATACAGTTACAGATCCTTGGAATATTCAGATACGCAGTAAGATGTCTTTGAATGCAAGAACTATACAATTTGGCTGACTGTTGCGATGTACTGTGACGAAGGAGAGAAATGTGTTTGGTTTCGGCTGAAGAAAATGTTGCTGAGTGTCAGGTGAACTCATTTAGTGAATTGGCTGAATTGTTAGCGCATCCAATAAATAGACCTCCTAGTATTTTTTCCGAGTTTGCGATCAGGGTTCAAATCCTACTGAAATCGAATTTGCCTGTCATCTCGTCGGGGTTGGTGATAAAAAAAATTTTAAATGTACTGCTCAGCGAGTTGGTATATCAGATACATTTTAGCATTTGTTTTGGCTCTTTGCGTTCCGAGTTCAAATTCCGCCGAGGTCGACTTTGCCTTTCATCCTTTCGGGGTCGATTAAATAAGTACCAGTTACGCATTGGGGTCGATATAATCGACTTAATCCGTTTGTCTGTCCTTGTTTCTCCTCCCTGTGTTTAGCCCCTTGTGGGCAGTAAAGAAATGTTTGCACGCCAGGCGAAATGCTTAGTGGTATTTCGCCTGTCCTTATGTTCTGAGTTCAAATTCCGCCGAGGTCGACTTTCTCTTTCATCCTTTCGATAAATTAAGTACCAGTTGGGTACTGGGATCGATCTAATCAACTGGCTCCCTCCTACAAAATTTCGAGCCATGTGCCTAGAGTAGAAAAGAATACCGCGAAGCATTTTGTCCGACATACTAATAGCTTTGTCAATCAACTCCACTATTCTAAGTGTAAATGATAATCGCTTGTGGTTTAGGCCACGTGATCAGCAATATTTAGGGGACTGAGTTAGTCAATACCACCCACTTCAGTCCTTAACTGGTACTTTATTTTATTGAGTCCAGAAGGACGAAAGGGAAAAACTGATCTTGGCGAGATTTGAACTCAGAACGTAAAGAACTATACAAAATACTGTTAAGCATTTATTCCGACGCGTTAACGTTTCTACCCGCTCGCAGCCATAATTGTTTCGAATTTGCTACAAGGCCAGCAACTTTAGTGGGCCGGTATTATTCGATTACATCGCCCCAAATTCTGAATTGGTGCTTATTTTATCAACCCCCGAATACACACTTTCACGTGCACGAACCCATCTTTCCTCCATTCTTGATAGAGGACTAAGATCCGAAACATCAATACTCATCCTCTTCCTTTTTTTAAGCTTTAAGCTAATACAATACTTATTCCAAATGTATCCCTCTTGTATTGTCTTCTTCTTTTTGTTTTTCTTTGTTCATTACACTTACACTTATACACGCACCCGCACACACACACACACACACACACACACACACACACACACACGCATACACACGTTCTTATTCCAAACCTTTCCCTTCTCCTCTTTCTGACGAAGAGCCATGTTCAAAACGTTATACACCCGCTCTCTTTCCCATCTTATACTGAGCGTCACAGGCTAATACATTCCATTTGTACGTCCTTTTGACTTTTGTTGGCTTGTTATTTCTAATTTTCGATTTGCCAAAATATATTCGCATACCTGGCAACCCTGGCTGCCTACCGTGGAATATAAATTTTTTTTTTTCCGCTTACCGTACTTCCATAAGGAAAAATATCCACAACCTTCCGTCCCAATAAACCACTATTGTTTCTGAAAGTTGTTTTTTATATTTTCTACGGAGTGCTTGAAGCTCACTTTCTTCCTTTGCCTCGATCTTTCGATCTTACACACACACACACACACAGACACACACACACACACACACACATATATATATATATATTTTAGTTTACCTTACTTTTTAGACATTTTAGAGACTTAAAACAATATATTTATCGATTCTAGAATGAATTGAACACACACATACACACACACGCACACACACACACACACACATATTAAATCTTGCGTTGGCCATATGGTATTGTTCCTGTGGTTTTCCACCCTTATGTATCCATTTTTACTATAATATGAATTCTAGCTCATGCTGTGCACTTCAACTCTAGCCCGTCTTTATGTACTGTTATATTAACAATATATATTTATACAAAAGATTACAGCTTATATATATGTATGTATACACACACACACACACACACACACACACACACGCACACACACATCTTTAATTACTTTTCGCAAGTGACTTAAATCTTCTCAAAGTCAAACGGCCTGGAAACCACGTTCAGGGAAGAAACAATGCAATATTTAACCAGGGGAAACAGCATTTTAGATTCCTGCTTCACAAACAATACAGAAGTCATCCAAAATGTTTAAGTAGCGAAGAAATATCGACGATTTTCTCGAATCACAATGTAGGAAGACTAACAACGTGAGGTCCAAAAGAAAACATAGATGCGACGCGACAAGATGCTCACGGATTCTGTCCAGCCTCAAATACCAAAAAGCTAAATGGAAATTAATTCCAAAAGATAAGATGTCCTGAAACAAAATTGGTTCCAAAGTCTGTCTACACATAAAAAAAATTAAGAAATTTATGCTAATAACGCAAGCTATGTGCAATAAATATGTCCCAGAAAGAAAGCCAGCATATACAAAAATATGTTTCTGAGAAAAAGGAAAAATCTTATGGTACATAAAATACAGATCAAAAATCTCTTAAAGGATTGATTTGTTGTTGGCACTCCGTCGCTTACGACGTCGAGGCTTCCAGTTGATCCGATCAACGGAACAGCCTGCTCGTGAAATTAACGTGCAAGTGGCTGAGCACTCCACAGACACGTGTACCCTTAACGTAGTTCTCGGGGATATTCAGCGTGACACAGTGTGTCAAGGCTGACCCTTTGAATTACAGGTACAACAGAAACAGGAAGTGAGAGTGAGAGAAAGTTGTGGTGAAAGAGTACAGCAGGGTTGGCCACCATCCCCTGCCGGAGCCTCGTGGAGCTTTTAGGTGTTTTCGCTCAATAAACACTCACAACGCCCGGGCTGGGAATCGAAACCGTGATCCTATGATCGCGAATCTGCTGCCCTAACCACTGGGCCATTGCGCCTCCACCAAAGGATTGATAACGGCTAAAAATCTCACTTAAAAAGCGCAAACATAGAAACTGAGGAAAAGATCACACATACCATAGAGAAGGAAGAGAAACTATGGTTTAAGAAATATCGAAAAAAAAAAAAAATTGATGCGTGTGTGTGTGTGTGTGCGTGCGTATATATGTATAGGTAATGTATCTTTATGTGTGTGTGTGTGTGTGTGTGTGTGTGT
>NC_068986.1:92895308-92897555 GCF_001194135.2 Octopus bimaculoides | reverse complement strand
GGCAGAAACGTTTGTGCGCCGGGCGAAATGCTTTTCTGAGTTCAAATTCCGCCGAGGTCGACTTTGCCTTTCATCCTTCCAGGGTTGATTGAATAAGTACCAGTTATGCACTGGAGTCGATGTAATCGATTTAATCACTTTGTCTGTCCTTGTTTGTCCCCTCTATGTTTAGCCCCTTGTGGGCAATAAACAAATAAGAAACGTTAGCACGCCAGGCGAAATGCTTAGCAGTATTTCGTCTGCCGTTACGTTCTGAGTTCAAATTCCGCTAAGGTCGACTTTGCCTTTCATTCTTTCGGGGTCGATAAATTAGGTACCAGTTGTGTACTGAGGTCGATCTAATCACCTGCGCCCCCCTCAAAACTCCAGGCCCTTGTGTCTAGAGTAAAAAAAAAGAATAGTAAATGTGTGTGTATGTGTGTGTGTGTGTGTGTGTGTGTGATAGTCATGCTGGCGTCAATCTTTAGGCCTTTGAGTCACTTCTGTAACTTCATAGTTCAAATCAAAAATACAAAGCATCTATTTTATGCTGAGTTCTGTCAGTAACTCTTCCATTTCGAAGACCAAACCATGTTCATGCAACTGGCCAATTTGAGTTACTTCCCTTTTATTCTTTTATTTATTTCAGTCATTCGACTGCGGTCATGCTGGAGCACCGGCTTTAGTCGAAGAAATCGTCCCTAGCACTTACGCTTTGTAAGACTAGTACTAATTCTGTCGGATCTCTTTTGCCGAACCGCTAAGTTACGGTCACGTAAATACACCAGCATCGATTGCCAAGCGATGGTGGAGGGACACACACAAACACACGCACGCACACACACACACAGGCACACACACACACACACACACACGCACATACACATATACGACGGGCTTCTTTCAGTTTCCGTCTACCAAATCCACTCACAAGGCTTTCGTCGGCTCGAGGCTATAATAGAAGAAGGTACTTGCCCAAGGTGCCACGCAGTGGGATTGAACCTGGAACGATGTGGTTGGGAAGCAAGCTTCTTACCACACAGCCACTAGCTAATTTTCTTTTAAATTATGCAAATTAACATAGACTATAAATGTTTTCTACATTTGCTTTTGTATACGTCTAAAGATTTTGTTTGAACGAGACTCGATAGGACAGCTGCTGTGCTGATATCAATTAACATAGAAACACGTTTCCACAAATGTCCTCTTTGTCTCCAGATAACTAACCTGTATTCTGATTAAGGGTGTGTTGATTTCGGATAATTCTTGATTCTTGTGATTATATTACCGTCTCACTTGGAGAACGTCGCAATTGCTACAGCACAATTACTCTTTTAACTTGTTTCAGTCATTTGAATGCGGCCATGCTGGAGCACCGCCTTTAGTCGAGCAAATCGACCCCAGGACTTATTCTCTGGAAGCCTAGTACTTATTCTATCGGTTTCTGTTGCCGAACTGCTAGGTCAAGGGGACATAAATACACCAGCATCTGTTGTCAAGCGATGTTGAGGGGACAAACACAGACACACAAACATATACACACACACACATACATATATGTATACACACATATATACGACGGGCTTCTTTCAGTTTCCGTCTACCAAATCCACTCACAAGACTTTGGTCGGCCCGAGGCTATAGTAGAAGACACTTGCCCAAGGTACCACGCAGTGGGACTGAAACCGGAACCATGTGGTTCGTAAGCAAGCTACTTACCACACAGCCACTCCAACGCAATTGCTTATTTTTCTCTCGACGGGGAGATAATTCTAATGAATCAAGAATATTTTATACGGTATTTAATATACCTTTATTTTTCGTAATTAATCCGTTTGCTTCTCTTTGCTCAGTTGTGTTTACACACATAGAAGTACACACTCGCACAAAAACACGCTCGACCGCCCCCACACACACCCACATACACATACACCCGTTCGCGCACATAATTTCACAGACACACATATATACAGACGCATACAAATATACACATATTTACATTTACATGCATATATATACACACACATATTTATGCATATGAATTTGCATATATCAACGCACACGTATGCGCGCGGGCATGCACACACAAGCACATACACATACATACACACGGGCGCACACACAAACACACACACACACACACACACACACATTTTACTTGTTTCACTGATATAATTGAGGCCATGCTGGGGCATCGCATAGAAGAGTTTTAGTCGAACAAATCGACCGCCGGTGCTTATTTTTAAAGCTGATATTTATTTATTCTAT
>NC_068986.1:92892759-92894142 GCF_001194135.2 Octopus bimaculoides | reverse complement strand
ATATATATATATATATATATATATATATAGGCGCAGGAATTGCTGTGTGGCAAGTAGCTTGCTTACCAACCACATGGTTCCGGGTTCAGTCCCATTGCATGGCACCCTGGGTAAGTGTGTGTCTGTGGTTGTCGCCCCCACCATCGCTTGGCAACCAATGTTGGTGTGTTTATGTCTCTGTAAATTAGCGGTTCGGCAAAAGAGGCCGATATAATAAGTACTAGGCTTACAAAGTATAAGTCTGCGGTCGATTTGTTTGACTAAAGGCGATGCTCCAGCATGGCCGTAATCAAATGACTGAAACAAGTAAAATGAAAAAAAGAAAGGATAGATAGGTAGAAAGATAGATAGAGATAGATAGGTAGATAGATAGATAGATAGATAGATAGATAGATAGATAGATAGATAGATAGATAGATAGATAGATAGATATAGATAGATAGTTTAATGCCTTGCAACTGCCTGTTGATAGTTTATCTGGTAAACCTACATAAGACCGTTACATTGCCTGTAACCAACTCTTTGACTTCTACGGATTCAACATCCCGGGATTTAACGATACTGAATAATAATGATGATGATGATGATGATGATGATGAGTATCGGAATGCATATCGGACAGTTTCGAGGACCATGCAAATAAAATCGGAATTAATACAGGGTTACAGATTACGCAGACGACAGCACTTCTTGGTAAAGTAAGGAATTTTAAGAGAAGTGTTGTTTATATAAGGCACAGTGGAAGAAGAAGCAGTAAGGGACTAACTGAAATGTCCGGACAGTTCAACATCTAAGTGTCTGAAGTGTTTACAAAAATAAGACATGATGATGATGATGATGACGATGGTGATGATGCTGATGAAGAAGAAGAAGATGATGATGATGGTGGTGGTGGTGATGGTGGTGGTGGTGGTGACGTCGACGAAGATGACGATGACAACAACAACAACAGTAATAATAATAATAATAATAATAATAATAATAATAATAATAATAATAATAAAAGAAACGCAAAAACTTTCAAAATACAAAAGGACCTGGAAATAGAGGTAACTCGAATGTGGAGTCTAAAGACAGAAACAATTCCTATCATAGTAGGTGCCTTAGGTATAATAAAAAAATATTCAGACAAATACATAACAAAAACACAAGGACTTACAAATATATATAACGTACAGAAAATTGCACTACTGGGCACTGCACACATCCTACGCAAAACACTTTCAATACAGTAACCATAAGAGTATCACAGCAAACCACAGCACATACCCAAGGCACACAGAGCTGCGCTCGGTAGTGAAGTGAAAGCACGTTATAAGAATAAAACTATTGAATAGTAATAATAATAATAATAATAATAATAATAATAATAATAATAATAAT
>NC_068986.1:92892534-92892734 GCF_001194135.2 Octopus bimaculoides | reverse complement strand
AATATTGAGACAAGTACATAACAAAAATATCAGGACTAACAAGTATATATAACATACAGAAAATAACACTACTAGGCACTGCACACATCCTATGTAAAACACTTTCAATACAGTAACCATAAGAGCATCACGACAAACCACTGCACATACCCAAGGCACATAGAGCTGCGCTCGGTGGTGCAGTAAAAGCACGTGATAAA
>NC_068986.1:92891876-92892434 GCF_001194135.2 Octopus bimaculoides | reverse complement strand
TGTGTGTGTGTGTGTGTGTGTGTGTGTATGTGTGTTTGTGAGTGAGTGTGTGTGTGTGTATGTGTTTGTGTATGGATATTAGCACACAAAAGGAGGAAATTAGAAACAGACTGAGCGAATGAGAGAAGGAATAGAATGAATGTGAGATCTATAATCTATCTGATCGGAAAAGGAGGGGGGCTGAAGGAGGGGATAGGCGTGTGTGAAAATATCGATTTATTTAATATATTTGGGTTTTTATCAATAAGTGATCATGTCTGCAATAGTTAGATGGAAGAAGAGAATAAAAGATGCTGTGTCAATATGACCTTCAAAACATGTCTCCTCTCCGTGTTTATATATGTATATATATATATCATAGGCGCAGGAGTGGCTGTGTGGTAAGTAGCTTGCTTACCAACCACATGGTTCCGGGTTCAGTCCCACTGCGTGGCATCTTGGGCAAGTGTCTTCTACTATAGCCTCGGGCCAACCAAAGCCTTGTGAGTGAATTTGGTAGACGGAAACTGAAAGAAGCCCGTCGTATATATATATATATATATATATATATATATATAT
>NC_068986.1:92889593-92891827 GCF_001194135.2 Octopus bimaculoides | reverse complement strand
ATGTATATATGTGTGTGTGTGTGTGTCTGTGTTTGTCCCCCTAGCATTGCTTGAAAACCAATGTTGGTGTGTTCACGCTGGTGTGTTTATGTACCCGTCACTTAGCGGTTCGGCAAAAAATACCGATAGAATAAGTACTAGGCTTACAAAGAATAAGTCCCGGAGTCGATTTGCTCGACTAAAGGCGGTGCTCCAGCATGGCCGCAGTCAAATGACTGAAACAAGTAAAAGAGTAAAAGAGTATATATATATATATATATATATGGAGAGAAAGAGAGAGGGACGGAGAGAGAGACATCATAGAAAGATATATATGCATGCATATAAATAGATAGATAGATAGATAGATGCGTGTATGTGTACATATGTGTTATAAAGTAATTTACTGTAGAAAAGAATCAGTACTGTTGATTAGTAAAAAGACATTGAACTTATTTCTGGTCACAAAATATTTCAAATGTAATGTATTTTTGATTGGTCGTGAATGGTCTTCAATGAGAAGTAACGCGGGATTTGATTGGCTGTAGCAATCTCGGTAACTTATGAGATTTTTTACGTTACATAATATGTACTTTGGGGGGAAAAAGTGAGTGGAAACTGGAGTGACGGAAAATGGAAAATGGAATATATAATAGTGGTTAAGCGAAGAAATTGTTAAAGTATGCGTGTGTAGTGTATTACTGATAGGCATTACAGCTTATGTATCTAGCTAGGTTATTTTAGCATTAGATTTCTTTAAAGAACCTTGGTAGTAATGACAATAAGTGAAGTGAATAAATATTTAACGGTGTAGGATTTTTGTATTTATTCAACAAATATGAAGTTGTATGCTTACATAATCATACAATGTTTCATTTGGTGTCCCGTATGTTCTCTTAATGAAACAACATTCCTGGCCTGTTACTGGTGTATAGTTTTCAGAATCTTGAAAATTAGTGGTATCTATTTGCATAGGCTCAAATTTTGCATCTGATGTCAACCTTTGTATTTGTTCCACAAATTTTCAAAGGTATTGTAAAAGTGTGGCGCGCGACTTGTTGGATTTCGGAAGTTGTATATTTGTTGGTTATATTGAAATTTAAAAGTATCGGTCGTTACATCGAAATAGTGATTATTGAAAAAACAAGTGTTGGAAACCATGGAACTTGTAAGGCGTAGATATCAGCCGAGTGCATTAATAAAGTAAATTATACGCAAAAGACGTTACATTATGAGATAAATATTTTGACAACACAAATATTTATTTGCAAATATATATTGTATATACGTTGTGCGACTTTAAGACTCATGGCTTTGAGGTTCGATACGTAGGGTGAGATAAAACAAAGTTGTACAAAATCACAAATATTATTTTACTATAGTTTCTTCTTTCGAATTCTCGAACTGAAATATAATTAATAAGATAATGCCTATATAGATATTGAGTTTAACAATTTTCCCTTGTTTGTCAGTGTTGATAACTTTAACTCTGACATCAGATAATTTGCGAGCCCCTGAGAATGCAACATATAGCTGACCATGGCCGAATACAGGTTCAGGTAAGAACAGCCCCACTTTATTAAATGTCTGTCCTTGTGATTTATTGATAGTCATTGCATATGACAGACGAACGAGAAACTGGTTTCTTTCTATAATGAATGGCAAGTTTGAGATGCGCATGCGTTAAGTGATAGGTGATATAAAAAAAAATTAGTTCAATTAAAAAAAATTACTTTCATTACGCACTCACCATCGCCACCTCCACCCAAGCCCACCACCACCAAAATTTCTCTCTCTCTCTCTCTCTCTCTCTCTCTCTTTCTCTCTCTCTCTGTCTTTCTTTAATCTCACCATCAGAACATCACCCCTCTGCTAAAATGATATTCCTTACTCTCCTCTATATTACTACCTCCAACTAACTTTTTAACCACGCAATAAATACTACGTTCACAGGTCATGGACGGTTCTCTCTCTGCCTTTTCTCTCTCCCCATTTCTTTCTCTCTTTTTCTGCCTCACTCTTCGCCTTATACTCCTTTTCTCTCTCTCTCTCTCTCTCTCTCTCTCTTTTTTTTTTTTTTCTTTCTCATGTTCTGTCTCTCTTTCCCTTCAACTAATCACGTAAAAACGTTACAATTGCGTTCCCTCAACCTCATGTTGTGCATGCTTCTCTCAACCTTTTTTTCTCTAATCACGTGAAAGCATTACCGACGGGCTAAGTAACGTACTGACAAGCAGAATTATTATCGTATATAT
>NC_068986.1:92886870-92888857 GCF_001194135.2 Octopus bimaculoides | reverse complement strand
TATATATGAAGATTAAAAGTTTGAGGTTATAAAATTACCAAATGAATAATGAATAGAGTGTAAAAGGGTAACGTCATAGGACTATTATTAATCTAAATCGTTGTTTCTGACACTTCAGGAAGTCAATATCCATTTAATCTATTTTATTCATTCAAATAGTCTTTAAACTATTTATTCATTTAGTAATCACTTCAGAGGATTAATACTCATATAATTAATCGTTTCCTCGGGATGTTTATTTATCTTTCTCATAGATATACGTTGAGCAGTAAAAAAAATCACTATCTTCATTTGTATCACTTTAAGACTTCTAAACTAACGAGCGGATAGACCGCAAAAGTAGTGACTTATTTCCGAGGATAAAGAGATAGCGTACTCTGTCGTCGGTACTAGATGAGTACGATAAGACCTTACTACCAACAACAGCACCCAGTCTGTTACAGTCCGAAACTGTAGCGGTAGCAAAGGACGTCGACATGAGTTTGGTCATAGAAGCTAGTCACCTCACAGTCCATCTTTCTTCTGTAGCAGCCACAGCAACCAATTGCACCATCATATCACCTCGTGATGATGTTGAAAAGGGCTGCAAAACAATCGACAAGAACAAACTATCAGAAAGAGAATCAAAGGAGCAATAATAATAAAGGATCCAAAGAAATAGGTAAATCCAAAGAGAAGGTAACCCAAGTGTGAGAAGTTTCTCCTCTTTCTCAGAAAAGGGTCATGGCTTTTCTCGTCTTTTGTACTGAGAATGAGCAACTGATGGGCTATTCAAATGATATAGACGAGGAATATAGATTGGATTCTGTGTAGATATGCGAGGAAATTGGAGACCACCAAGTAGAGCATTCCAAAAAGAGGTTTCACATATGATCGATCTTCATTTATTACTGAATACTGTGCTCTCCCTGGCACGCATAAACGTTCGCGAGTCCTTTCAGGATGACATATTCTCGTTACCCAAAAGAAATAAGGTGAGATTGTGAAAATATTTGAGTATTTGTGTGCTCAAACACACGTTAACTCATGAGTTCCAACTTGTGTATAACACGGAAATAAATCCATCTTAGCTAAGTTGGGTCATTCGTGAACGTGTAATTAATCATATTCTCTGCAATTTTGTTTATGATATTTCCTAACGATTCTTAATTATTATTAAAAATATAGATTATTTACTCATCCTTCATGATGTACAGAAGAACAAAGAATCAAAAACACAGATCAAACAGTAATGATCTATTTTAGGAAGACTACGTTTGTCTGACGGAAGTTTTACATTACAACTTTTTCCGAGATAGGTTAATGTTACTTTTTATTAACTTTGTTTTTTGTTTCTATACGCAATGTTAGGAGATGAAAGATTTATAACCTTTGACTCCTACCATCTCTTTAAGCAGTATTTCATCAATATAGTTCAAGCCTAAGGCGGCGAGTTAGCAGAAACCTTAGAACACCGGCCGAAATGCTTAGCGGTATTTCGTCTATCTCTACGTTCTGAGTTCAAATTCCGTCGAGGTCGACTTTGCCTTTCATCCTTTCGGGGTCGATTAAATAAGTACCAGTTACGCACTGGGGTCGATGTAATCGACTTAATCCGTTTGTCTGTCTTTGTTTGTCTCCTCTGTGTATAGCCCCTTGTGGGTAGTAAAGAAATAAGAAACGTTAGCACGCTGGGCGAAATGCTTAACGATATTTCGTCCGTCTTTACGTTCTGAGTTCAAATTCCGTCGAGGTTGACTTTGCCTTTCTTTCTTTCGGGGTGGATGAATTAAGTACCAGTTGCGTACAGGGGTTGATCTAATCGCCTGATCCCCTCCCCAAAACTTTCGGGCCTTGTGCCTAGAGTAGGAAAGAATATATTTCAAGTCTATTTCTGATGGCCCGAAAGAAGGAATTAAAGTAAAATAGTATTCCTGAATCTTTTGACTTTATCTCTCTCCCTTTCTCAATCTACACCCACTCATACATATTTAAAATAACCCCTTCG
>NC_068986.1:92886119-92886786 GCF_001194135.2 Octopus bimaculoides | reverse complement strand
TGCTATCCAAAGGAATGATAAAGGCCGATACAGCTTGGCACCAGTGACGTCGCAACTCATTTTTACAACAAAGTGAACTGGAGTAACGTGAAATAAAGTGTCTTGCTTAAGAACACAACACACGGCCTGGTCCGGGAATCTTACTCACTACCTCATGATTGTAGTCCAACACTCTAACCACTGAGCCATGCGCCTTCACACATACATATATATTCTACATATATTCTATTATGTTATATATTCTTAAATACATACATACATACATGCATGCATGCATACATACATACATACATACATACATACATACATACAAGGTTTTTTGTGGTTATTATAATAATAATTTATCCGATCAACAGAACAGTCTGCTCGTGAAAGTAACGTGCAAGTTGCTAAGTACTCTACAGACACATGCACCATTAACGTAGTTCTCAGGGAGATTCAGCGTGACAGAGAATATGACAAGGCCGCCCTTTGAATTGCAGGTACAACTCATTTTTACCAGCTGAGTGGGCTGGAGCAACGTAAAATAAAGTGTCTCTTGCTCGCGGATACAAGGCGCTGCCGATAATCGCACTCGCGACGTCACGGTCGTGAACCACTTACTCTAACCACTTAGGCACGTGCCTTCACTGATTATATATATATATATATATATATATATATATAT
>NC_068986.1:92884242-92885659 GCF_001194135.2 Octopus bimaculoides | reverse complement strand
ATATATATATATATATAATACAAATAATAAATGAGTATATGCATATATACCTACATGTATGTACATACCTACATCTACATGTACATATAGATGCATATCTGGGTACAGGACGTTGCAAAAAAACGTGGACAAAATGATAAACAGAGTACAGAAAACACACAGGCCACATACAGAACATTTCCTTCATCAGCTGCCACCATTCTAAAACTAAGCGCTTCGAAGGGTTAGGGCAGGACGCATCGTTAGAATGGCTCTTCCCACGGACCACAAATTAAATTTGTACCACGGAGGAATGTAGTGGCGGACAGAAAACAAGACAGGAAAACGAAACAGTGAAAATAAACAAAAAAAGGCTATACGGCCAGACGTGAAAAAAATACATGGCTTATATAAGTATGTAAGGCTTTGTTTGTCTATGCGTGTATATGTGGTACGCATGCATTTTTAAAATCGCTTCACTCCAAACACCAACCGACATTGTATCTGTACCCAATTTCATATATTCTACTAATGTGGAAAAAAAAAAGTAATGCCAGCTTTATCACATTCTCTGTCATGCTGAATCTCGTTGAGAACTACGTTAAGCACATGTGTATCTGTGGAGCGCTTAGCCACTTGCACGTCACTTTCACAAGCAAGTTATTCTGTTGATCAGATCGACTGGAACACCCATTGCCGTAACCGACGAAGTGCCAATCATGTATGTATGTATGTATGTATGTATGTATGTATGTATGTATGTATGTATGTATGCATGTATGTATGTATGGGAGTATAAAATTAAACGGTCTTAAATTTAGGCGTTTAAAACACGAATGCATAAACCGAAAATGAGTGGCTTCATACTGGAAATAGAATTTTGTTATTTATTCAATATTAGAGACGGCAGTCACTTCGAAATTTCACCGTGATCACCATTTCACAACAAAATTCAAAATCCCATATATCAATTATAAAAAAGGGTGCAAATACTTAAATCAATGATATATATATATATATGTATACATCTTTTACTCTTTTACTTGTTTCAGTCATTTGACTGCGGCCATACTGGAGCACCGCCTTTAGTCGAGCAAATCGACTCCAGGATTTATTCTTTTTGGAAGCCTAGTACTTATTCTGTCGGTATATTTTGCCGAACCGCTAAGTTACGGGGACGTAAACACAGCACCATCGGTTGTCAAGCTTTGTTGGGGGGACAAACACAGACACATAAACACACATACATACATACATACATACATACATATATATATATATATATATATAAAAACAAATAGTAAATGAGTATATGCATATATACGTACAGGTATGTGCATACCGACATCCACCTGTATGTATAGGTGCATATCTGGGTACAGGACATTGCAAACAAAACGTAGACGAGAAAACACACAAGCCACATAGAGAACATTCT